>NW_009225009.1:0-35355 GCF_000690835.1 Fulmarus glacialis
ATTAAAATTAATTTAATTAATTTAAATATGAATTAAAATAGTTTGAGGTTGGGAGGATCTTAGAGTGGATATATGCTTTTCCTGATTTTACTATTCACATCTGCTTAGGGCTTCTGTTTGGAGTCAGAATACTAAGCAGAGCCTACACCATTATGGCTATTCTTATGTTCTTACATAAGAATTTATGCTTATGCTGACACCAGTGGTGTGTTTAGTGAAGAAAAACAACTGGGCTTTCTTGACTGGACTGGTTCAATTGTCACAACTAGCCCCTTCCAACAACTAGTCCTTTCCAATATTTCTGTAATTCTAAGGGAGTTTTATGTTCACCTGTGATATTCCAGACTGTTTTTACAGATGAATGGTGAACACAGAGTCAAGCTAAAGAATGCGGATAACAGCTTTGAAGTACTTGTTCGGCTAGTTGAGCAGAGGTATTGGCATCAGAATATTGGGCTGGAAGAAGTGGGAGCTTGATGTGGTTACTCTTGGCCTCTTTCTGAGAAAAAAAAATGCTTCCTCTTCTCCTTTTTCCCAAAGCAGAACCACAGAGACAGCTGGAATCCCACTTTTAGGGGGGCACATATAGCTTCAGTACCTGCTTGTACTGATAGAGACGGCACAGACAACCAAAACACAACAGTCCGTCCTAGACAGTGCCGAGCAGGAGGTTTGTCTGCTGTAGGCACCTGCCACAGGAATGGGGATCTTGAGCCCTATTACACTGGAGCCAGCCAGACAATCCGCCGTGTTTTAAGCCCTCCAACGAGGTTGTGCAATGGATGCTTAACTCAAATCTGCAAAAGTATAAGGATGATTGGGTGGAAATAGAAGGCGTCAAAGGGCTTGGCTGAAAACTTATCGAAGGTCAGTTATCAAATGTCATCCAATTCAGTACGTTATCCAATAGCGAGAAACAAGAATGGGAACTCTTTCTACACTTTATATTCATGCATAGGCTGAAGCTGAAAAGGTAGCTTGGTGGAAACGTTCCTTAGCTAACACTTTTATGAACATGTTTAATGCAGAAATACAAGCCCCTTCATATCACAAGAAGGAAGGTTAACAACAGAGGTTGTCAATTGGTTTTTAGACTTTTAATTAACCTGTATCTCTACATTAAAGTAAAACGGTTATCTGAACTGCTGTGTGCATAATGCTTTCCTGAGCTTTGCTTAGATAGAAGAAGTTATCACATTGGTTCATAGCATTACCAACTCCTTGCATTTTGCATGCCTTAGTTCTTAGTAAAGATTCACTTGATTTTCATTGTGCATATTCAGGAGAGCTACAGAATACTCTTACACTAATGAATGCCTAATGTATTCACAATACCGCTACAAAACAAACCATAACCCAATGCAATGAGCATAGTTAAATGAGAAATGCTGGGCTGTAAGGGTTGTAAACTAACTTACACAGAGTGTGGTTTTAAAAGTGCTAACCTTAAAAAAGAATTTCGCTAACTAACAGTGTATTTTTTCATTAAAAAAAAAAAAAATCAAAGGCAGACCTATTAAAATTCCAATGAAAGCACAGGAATAATGAGTATAGGACAAACCTATACTCAATCCATTGTATAAGCATTTAACTATTTTACTTAATTTAATTGAAAAAGGTACACATTTCAGCTATTAACATTTATTATATAAATTTGTTTATTTTGACTATCCTCCATTTGTTCCAAACGAGAAATATTCTTTTTGTTGTGTGACTAATGACTAAGGTCTACCTACCTCACAGCTGAATATGGAATCAGGCTATAAGAGACAGAGATGAAAGCATAATTGCTATCTCCTCAAAGAATTGACTTGGAGAACAAAAAGAAAGACACTGTGATGTTACTTTTAGAAGCTGAGTTTATGAAAACCTTCTATGGTATGCATTATTACACCATTATAGTGGCAAGATTAATGTGCCTTTAAATAATACATTTAAAATTTCTGTTACACTGCCTGCATTAAACAGAGTGCATCAAACTCCTGAGATCCAGTTTAAGCGTTGCTAGAGAGTCTCTCACAACAATAGGTTTATGACTTTAAAAAGTAAAGATTCCACTAGGAAAACTGCATAAGAATAAAAATGTCAGTTCCTGAAGAAAGTAGGATAGAAGCAATCCTTTTCAACATCCTAGTTTGTCTAATAAATAGGCCACACACATTCCTGGTATAATATGCCAGAATTCAAAGAATGAATACCACAGTGTTTTATAACAATAAAATTTTTAAGAATATTCTTTTTGCAAAGCTTACAAAAATAATAAAGTCTGTCATTTAGTATTCCTTCCTGAAATAAAACAGATTATTTGCTGCATGCCAAAAATACATTAACACAAGACTGGCAGACTAAAAATGAGGTCTTATAAACCTGAATATTTCTCATGGAATAAATACTGTTAATATAAAAACAAACAAGTTCTTCAGAAATTTTAGTCCTCTCTACTCCACAATGTGTTGGACAAAGCTGATGGTAGTTCAGTTACCACGGTGTCATGTAGAAACTATTTTGTACAATGTCAACTGGAAAACTGAGCCTGTACTTACTTGGTGTTAGTGAACCAGGGAAAATCTAGAGAAAACAAGGTGGTTCGTTATTTTTTGTGTCGGCATCTGATAGCACATTTTGCAGAATAATTTCTTTTTTGTGCAGTCTTTATCTATCTTTAAAAAACAGAAACATGAAAAAGGGAAAGTAGATACAAGGGAACAAATATGGGTATAGAAATTTAGAGGCAGTACTATTTCTAAGGGTACTTTTAATCAATTTTTTTAATTCGAATGGATTTCAAATTAATGTCATCTCTCAATATGATGATTATATTTCCACATGCTGGCATTTGGAAAAAAAACCCACAAATTAAGTTTTCTTCATAATAATTGTGAAAAATTCTGCATGCAGGTATGGTGGTGATGCAAAAATAATTATTAGATATGAAATGGTCATTAACATGCCAAGCACAACAGCTTAATTTTTCCCAGAGAGGCATTTTGCAGGTGAATAAAATGAGCATACCTCAAGTTATATTAGTGAGAGTATAGGAAGTCTGAAATCTATACAATATATTGCTGGTTATTATTAGTATTTGTCAAGGTGACGGGCTACAATTTTATGGTAGTCAACCAAGTATGTCAGAAAAAAATACCACAAAAATTAACTAACATCACTCTTAGGGCCCAAATCCCACAATAAATCTAGCGTAAATTTGATTTTATAAGTTGAGGCAGCTTTTTGGTGCATAAAGGATATGTTTAAGTCTTTGCAGAATCAAAACTTTCATGACGAATGGTCTCTGAATAGTACTACTGTAAGTATATGTAAGCATTATATAAAAAAAATAAGCAAATATGGAAACTTATGAAAATAGAAAGAGTTCATAAGAAATCAGATCAATAACAACATATGATCTATAGATTATATCACTCAGAGTAATTTAGCAACTTGCTATTCTATCTTTTACCATTATTGTCAACAGAGGCCAAGAAGTGCTATAAATTTCTGTCACTTCTGTGTGATACACAAAAGGGATCAGCTGAAATTAAAGACCTAACCTTACAAGCTCTCTTTTGATTATATTTAGTACATAAGGACATCATTTGCTTATTAATTTTGCTTCTCTTTTCTATTGATGGATCTCTGTTTTTTCATCCTTTCATTTCAGAAACTGAGAAGCTCTGTGACATGATCAAACTAAGAGCAATCAGTATCCCATTTCCATGAAGAAATAGTCAGCTTTGAACGAGTCTCTAGAACAAATAAACAACTGAAACGGTGAAGACTGTATACAAAGTCTGTAATAACTAGGCTAACACCTCTGCTTTCTGGGCTTACCAACCTGGAAGTTTTCTTGAAAAGTAAGCTCAAATAATTACTTGTTAGAATAAAATGAAAGAAATACAGAAAATGCAAACTGGTTGGCTGAAAGAAAGACACAGACCTCTGCATGCACAGTAATGGAGAATAATCTCCTATTTAAGACTGAGACTTCCATTTTTCCTTGATTTATCAGGTAAGTTCCACAATATTGTTCCATCCCATTATCTAAAAGCACAGTCTCAATAGCCCCATGGACTTAGAGTTTTCAACTACCCACTGAATTCAAAATACATTTCATAATTGTATATGACAATGATGCCACCATCAGAGCAAAAGAAATATTTTAAAATGTTGGATAATCAGCAATGGGATCTGAGAATATCAAATGGAAAATATACAATACCATTTTCCCCACACTTTTAGATGGTTTATAGCACTGATTATTCAGAGGTTCAAAGGACTGCAATGAATGTGTCTGGACTGAGAATCTGAGAAGCACAGGAGAAGCAAGGACTGCCAGCATGGCTGTCAAAGGGGCATAATATCTGAAATTCAGAATTAGACAATGAATATTAGCTTTAAAAATGGATATGATTGCTTGAAGGAGAAGATTTTCCCCTCTTACTGAGCCCTTAACTATTCCCACTGATACACAATGAGACAGATTAACTCTAACTTTTGTTTATTCTGGTTGGTTTGAGGGTTTTTTTTGGGGGGTGGTGGTTTTGGGTTTTGTGGGTTTTTTTTGTGGAGTTTTTTTGGGTTGGTTCCCCCCCCGCCCCCGAAGGAACTGTTTATGGCTTCAGCAGAACATTTCAGTAAGCAAGAGCTCTGATACAATATGAATACCTGTATTTTCTTCCCTAAGTCGAAGGGATTTTCACTTTTGTTAAGTGCATACAAGCCTTTGGTTGTTCAGCTTCTTCTGCAGTAGTCATGCTACCATGTGTACTTACCAACTTGACAAACACCCTTCCTGTTGCATGGGAAGCTCAGCCTCTTGGTTCTCATCCTGTGGCATAAAGTATTTTGAACTCTTAAGGTCTGATGTATTTTAGTCTAAGTATACTCACAGGGTTCAAAATAGGAATTTCTGGGTGAAATGTAATGGTCTGTGATATACAGGTCAGACTAAATGATCTAATGGTGCCTTCTGGCTGTACAAGCTACTCAAGCTATGAAATCTGTTTTACCTACTACTTACACTCAGTCTTTCCACCAGCGCTGCAGTGCGTAACTCTAAAAACCCACACTGAGAACACAACCATCTTATTCATTATGGCCTTTAATATCCCTTGCTGATACTTTTACATTTTTAAACAGCCCTACCTGTCGTGCTCCCTTTTATGTGTTCTCATAGTTACAGATATAATTTCGGAAGCAAAATATCTTTTGTAAGCATAATAAAAATGAAACAGGTTAAAGCTTATTAGCAGTAGGGAGCAGATGTAGCAAAATTCTGCCAGTTCCCCTACATTTCCTCCCCAGCAGGGACTTTCTGTCAAGCTGTGAGTTAGTTCTATACAATAATGCAGGCTGGTGTTACTGCAATTGCACCTTCCTATACCTCGCTATTGTACTAAAAATTCACTTTGATTTTTGATTTCTTCCTTCATAATAATAATATTTAAAGCAGTTCCTGCAGAGCTAAATGTAAATTCAAGAACTGCATGCTAGATGCTCAAAAGGGCATGAAAATGTAAAATTGACAAGAAAATAATTACGTATTGAAAAGCTGTTTTATTTGCTTTAAAAATACTAACTTTCTCTCAACAAACTAAAGGTTCCTGAGCCAAGAGATAACAAGTTAATGACTGAAGTTAAGATTCCTTGAAATACCTCTCAAATATACATCATTCAATATATCAGTTACAATGTGGAAAAAAGATAACTATTTAAGGAACAAAGTCATAAATTGATAGCAATATAAACTGAAAGCAAATGAAGTCTGCCACATGAAACATGATCACAGACTGTCACTCTGAGGGTTTTATTCTTCATGTGTAGTGTCAAAAATAAGCACTTAGGAAAGAGAGTTGAACTGAATTAAGGATGTTCAAGATGGAAAGATTCCACCTGAAAAATCATTTTAGAGTGTGTACCCAAATGGGACAGAAAATGAGAAAAGTTAATGGTCAAAATCTACTTTGTGGGCATTAAGGATAACTGATTTTATGATTTAGAATTTAAATTTCAGATACTGATTGCAAAGATGTTTTCTTTGAAAGCCTAGTTTCCTTTTGAATTTTGACCTTGAGCTCTGAAACTAATTGTCAAACCAAATGTCAGCTTTTACCTCACATATTCTAACTATGATCAGCTGTTCACCTGTACACGTACAGCACCATTAGCTACTGTTGTTAAACCTGTAATTAAATTTTGCAGTATGCAGTGAAGAAAATTGTGATGCTGCTGGAGGCAGAAGAAAAACAGTTTGAAAATTCTGGTGGCACTATTAAACATCTATTAATTGCCAGGCTCTCCCTCATTGAGACAGCCACCTTTATTAGTAATATGATATATAGAATTGAAAATTATTTTGAATTTGGCACTTTTTAGTAAACAAAGACTTTTAGTGGAAAATACAAATATTTACATTCCTTCATCTCATGTATATGAGTATTTGGGGGGCAAATGTTTGTTTTCAGCAGTGTAGTCAGTTACTTTCATTTTTTAATATGGTACAACTGCAAAGCAAGGTCAGTTAAATGGAATATAACAGGACTATTAGGACTGCACATGCCCTTCATTTTAAATCAAGCCATTTATATTAGTCAATAATGTCCTACATACAGTTTGGAACTTTGATTTTGCAGGACAAGTTTTGCCTCAGTTCAACGTTACAGCAGTCAAACTCAGGTGATGCAATTCAGGCAATTTCTTACAGCCCACTGTGGTGGGTTGCCCCCGGCCGGCAGGTAAGATCCCCCCAGTTGCTCGCCCCCTGCAGCAGAATCGGGGGGAGACTCAGGAGGGCAAAAGCGAGAAAAAATCACGGGTGGAGATAAAGACAGTTTAATAACTGAAGGAAAGAGAAAAAAATAAAGGCAATCACTCACCACCTCCCACTAGCAGACTGACGCCCAGCCAGTCTCTGAGCAATGGCTACTTTTGAAAAAACTCACCCCTGCTCCTGTTTTTATTGTCAAGCATGAATTTATATGGTATATAATACCTCTTTGTCCATTCGGGTCAGCTGTCTCAGGTGTCTCCCCTCCCAGCTTCTTGCCCAACCGCAGCCTATTTGCTGGGTGTGGGCAAAGTTGGAAAAAAAGAAAGCCTTGACGCTGTTCAGACACCGATTAGCAACAGTCAACACTGGTCTGCTATCAACAGGGTGTTAGTCACAAATCCAAAACACAGCATTATAGGGGCTATGAAGAAAGTTAACTCTATCCCAGCCAGACCCACTACATCCACTCATGAGAGGAAGTTCACAATAACCTAAAAATTATAAGCCAAGTTTGAGTTAAACGCGTAACTGTTCTCAGCAGTCATTGGAATGAGATACATGGAAAGCAAACTTGTTCTCCTGAAGATGAAGATATGTCTCTCAGATTACTACTGAAATACATAATGGGTTCTTAACTCTTATGTTCCTGAAGGCAGGTGAGTCTGTGTACCGAAGATTAGAATAGAAAGTTTTCAATAAACGGCCTTTAAGTGACATGTATTAATATATATGCTTGTTAAAAGCTGTTATACTAAGAAAAAAATACAAATACATATTCATGGATATGTATGTAGTGTATATTTATCTATGTCCTATATACGTATACAGGGAGGGACAGAAAGAGAAAATCTATATACCTATACATCTCCCCATGTAATTCTGCAGAACATGCACGGACTATGAGACCATGCATTACTGAACAGCTATCTACAACTCCATGCAAACATTCATTTGACAAATTATGACAAAACTTTACTAAAATTACTGACTTAATTAGAAATGATTGACAATTAGTATTTTCATCAGTTAACAGTTACATTTTTCTCTTTTAGACTCACTTGCTTCTTTGTTGAGATACATGCAGAAGTAACTACTTTGTCAACTACAGGAGATGGCCAGGATGTTTCCACAAAGGTGCTTATAAGCGAGACGCATAAAGACCTGCATAATATTAACACTGAATAATGTCCAAAAGAAAGTCAAAGTCAGATTTCAAGTGTTACCAGCTGTGTTCACTGTGTTACAACTAAAAGATTGACGAGAACTATACACTTGTATTGTATCAGCTGGAAGCATTTTTATTTTTCATCCATGAAGCTGAATAAATAGAGGGAGGAAGCTGAAAGGGATTATTCACTGCTGAGCTGGCATGCATGTTACTGGGTATTGACCAGTTAGCACTGCTCATTTTTGCTATGGAAAAATTTAAAGGGGTTTCAAAATAATGCTAGCTCACTTTCACGCTGTCTTACGTACTTCTTTGCAAGGGGAGTACAGGAAAGGTTAAATAATTTTTGGTTTACTTTGACTTTCATAAGTAAGGAAAACTGAAGATCTATTATTAATTGTGAAGCCCGTGTGATATCCTTCAGAAAAGAGGAGGAGGAAGAGGAAATGGAATTGTTATTATGACCAGCACACAGAACCAGAGATTAGGATAATCAAGTACTGAAATTTGGTAGGATGCCTTGGATTGTATCATACACTAGTAAAGAAGTACTTCCACTGGAAGAAAGAAGATATTTTCCTGAACTAATTTCTTTTTTTTTTTTCTTTCAAGTTTTTGGTGGTAGATGATCATAACTGTATCTGATTCTTGCACAGTTTCAAAAGGAAGAAATGATATTTTGAGCTCTAATTTTGACTGGAGCTTGATGAGGGAGAAGGCCAGGTATGAATTTTCCTAGTTAATTGTGGAGTTTCCCTTCAGGTGTAATTTGCTGAATCTATTTGTGGTGTTGACACCAGCCAGCAGCTAAGCACCCACACAGCCACTCGCTTGCCCCCCAATCCCGGCAGGACGGGAGAGACAACAGGAAGAGCAAAAATGAGAGAACTCTTGGGTCAAGATAAAGACAGTTTAATAAGTGGAGAATAAAACTAGTGATGCAAAGGCAATCATAAACCACCTCCCACCAGCAGACTGATGCCCAGCCAGCCTCTGGGGAATAGCCACCTTGGAAGACGAAACTCCCCAGTTTTTATTGCTGACATGATGTTATATGGTATGGGATATCCCTTTGGCCTCCTCTTGCCCACCCCCAGCCTACTTGCTGGGGCAGAGTGGGAAAAAGAGAAACCCTTGAAACTGTGCAACGTTGGCCTGTTAGCAACACTGGTTCAGCCACAAATCCAAAACAAAGCACCATAGGGGCTGCTATGAAGAAAGTTAACTCCATCCCAGCCAGACCCAGGACACTATTCAATAGCTGAGTTTCCTTCCTGCAACACGAATGCTTTTCAAGGTCCTGCATAACCATGACTAAGAGGATATTGCCCACAGATTTAAGGGAAGGGCTTTCCGTATAGAAGTTTGACTAGTTTCTAAGATCTGAGTTTTCTTATTTTTGTTGAGCTCAGACTGAAGAGACAAGTTAAAATACCCTCCCTGGAGAAGACCAAGATCTGGAAGAGCTAGTTAGTACTTAACATCAAACTACTTATTGGAAGCACTGACTTGAAAGGAACATTTGTGGTTTCTGAAAGAGATTAACCTGCTGCAGTTTTAGAAAGGACCAGTTGTTAATAAAACTGTCTATGCAGGTTGGGATGGTAATCTGGCTCTTCTTTCAGTCTTGGTCAGTAGGATTAACTCATCCAGAGGAGAACAGCAAAAACTTTGAAGCTGATGATTTTCCTGCAATTCCTTCCTTTGTTGTGGGGATTTAAAGTGTCCCACACGTAATTAGGACTACTGTTCAATAGAGAATTTTCCTGAGTGAAAGTAGGACCTTGATCACTTTTCAACAAAAATGGCATTCTCCCCTCTATAAAGAGGCACTGACAACAGGTACCAGACTCGGGGCTGAAATCCTGTTAATGGCTTTCACAGTCATCACACATAAGACTTTTGACCAGAGGTTCTGGCCTAAGCAAACAGTGGATGCATATATGTCCTCTTGCTTAGCACAAAAGTGACCAGCTCAAAACAGAATTAATATTTTCAGCAAAAGAGATGAAGAATCACTCAAAAAAACTCTTATAAGGGAAGTGCTGCAGGGGGAAATCAGTCAGCTTGGATGAACTGGGCTGTTTACCACCATGAATAACTTGACATGCATTTCTTCACTGTGTCTAACTGAAAAACAACATCCAAATGCATGTATATATTACCTGTAAATGACAAATAAGCTAGTGTAAATCAGTTCATGGAAATCAGAGAGTTATGCTGACTTATGCCAGCTGAGGATTTGATTGTATCTGATCTATCTACACAAACATTCACACAAGAAATGCTCTCCTTTCTTATTTTCTATTGTTCATATTTTATGTTTACATTCTACAAGTTAATGTATACTGTTTAGAACATTATGCAATCATATGATTTTTAATGCGTATATATATATATTTAATTTCTAATAATGGTTTTAGTTAAGATCTTGTAGACTCCTTCATTGTTCTTTTTGTTGACTATATTCCTTTTTAAAATTCATTAAAGCTCCACTAACGTTACAAATAGAATATCATAATCTTCCTTTAAAAAAAAAGTGAAAGTGGCAACCCTTTCACCTCCCATTGTGGCCCAGTGTCAAAAGGCAGAATATTTTCAAGGACCTCTGGAGTTCCACTGTCTGCATTTGACCTGTGTTAAATATTCTCATTACTGTTGCTTCAAATGAATTCAAAAGCTTTGTTTAATCTGAACATAGGGGAAATGAAATACACTAGGCACAAGATGAAAGACCCACTACCACTGTGCTATTTGAATGCACTGCGTGTTCTTAACATGGGCCACAAAAGAAGCCTGGTTTAATATATCAAACTGTGGAACATTCAAAATAGCATCTAGTAGCAAAATAAATGTTATAAACCTGATGAGACAAAAAAGGGAAACAGAAACATGTATTTTCTTCCTACTGAATTTTTGATAGGCATAGGTACTGCCTGGTGGCAATGTTTTTCAAAAATATTTAGTTTTCTTCTGGTAATATTACCAATTATATTAATTAACCTACGCGAGATTTTACTGCAATGTAAATGTAGCAGGGTTCTAATCCATCATTTATACCTTTATAATATTCATCTACTTCTCACATTTTAACTATCCTGTTCAAGAAATTGGTAAAAGAAGGAGACCAATTAAATTAGTATTACCTATACTATTATCTACAGGGCACAGAATTTACAATACTATTTGGAAATCTAATAATTGTATTAAACATAGATATTAACTAATACATATAATTAAATATACAAAAATGTGTACCTGAATATTACAGACTTGCAAACATCTGTTCAGAATGGTGAAAAAGTACATATCCTCTCACAGAAATCTGGGGGTTTTTTACATTCCTTTTAAGATTTATGGTAATTTTCTCCATAGGTAAAGAGGATCTTAAACCTCTGTCCAATCCTTTGCAGCAAGAAAAACCTTCGACTTCCACTATTTGAGCATAAGCTACTTCTGTTCTACTTAGGATAAAGTGTCAGAGAATGCATGAATTTTATTTAAATTCATGACAGTCTGTATACTTCAAATACTAAAGGCATGTCTGAACAATGCAACAGACTGCTGTGTTACAGATGCATTCTAAATTACTGCCATGAAAACATAATAATTACTCCAGAAAACCACTGTTTGTAGCTAGGCAGCTTCTGGTTCAGGATTTAACTTTTTTACAACTTGGGACCTCTGCATTATTCAGTAGGCAAAGTGGAAAGACACAGGGTAGTACCAACGGTATTTACAGGAGCATCGAAAGAAGTATGATGCGGGGGCTCCCTAGAATGCGCCCAGTGCCCTAGATGACTGCTCTTAGATATTTTTAAAAAATCCTAGTTCAGGCTCATTTACATCTTTTGACATCTAAACAGTTTGTAAATCTGGCCCAAAAGGTTTAAATTTAGATACTTAAAGTTGGCATCAAGTTACCCGAGTGCTGAAATAAGCAAGGAACCCATTCACAATATATATCAGATCGTGAATCTTTTTTCCATCACTTCTGCATTACATGCTATTAAGACACACATTGTCAAGAACCTGACTGGCATTCCTTACAGAATGAAAGTCAACTGTGGCACTCTTTGCTGGATTTGAAACAGTCATGGGATCACAGCCACGCATCCTGAATGCTTACCATAAAAACCAGAAAGCTTCTGTCAGAAGAAGGTGGGCTGGAGAACTTTTGTAGTTTGTAGTACATTTGCTCAGGAATTTATTGGAGGGAGAGGACTAGACAACTAATGTCCAAATGCAAGCTGTGTTATAAAAGCCAAAAGACATATTTTTTCATGTAATTGGAAGTATTTCACCAGGTAGATTTCTCATTACTGAGGACAGAAAATACAGTGGCAGCTGCCTAATAAAATAATTCAGAGTGGAATTGATCTATAATATCACCATCTGAACAAAAAAATAAAATGAGTTGCTGAAGCAAAAGATATAAGCTAATGATCTTAGAGCTATTAATAAATCTTGCAATTACATTAAATATTATCTTTCTATGCAACCCTGTCTTCTAATCGTAACAAAATAGATTGTTTTAATTGTTTCAGAAGTCTCCCTTCACCAATATTTTGGGTTCACTTACAAATACAGACAATCCTAAACTTTGTGTTGGTAACAAAACATTGGTAACATACTAAATGTACATCAAAATAAGAACTGAAACTTGTTTTTATCATTCGCTCATGTTTATCAAGAACTGTATTTCAAAAGCAGCAAATGGCCTCCAAGTTTTTCTGTGAGTAAGTTAATGTGCTCTTAACTTACAGAAAAAAATGAATTAATAGTACTTTGCCATGGAATATACATTTGAATAGCAACAGCCCAAACCAGTATCTATTACACAGTTTATCAAAATTGATATATTTTTTAGCTATATATTTATTTAGCTATACCAAATCTTGCTGGGGATTAGCAAAATGTAAAAAGAATAAAACACAGCAGTTAAACAAGCTGGAATGCCGGAAATCTTGAGACAGTACAGCATATTGTGAGGGTAACAAAAGAAAGCAAAAAACAGGCACTCAGAGGTAGGAAAAAAAATATAATCATAGAATCATTAAGGTTGGAAAAGACCTCATCAAGTCCAACCGTTAACCCAACACCACCATGCCCACTAAACCGTGTCCCTAAATCATGTCCCATGATCTTGCCCATGTCAGTTAGTTTAGTGGAGTCTGTCTGTAGTACAATCCACCACTTGAAATACTCTAACAAAGTACTACAGGGATGGTTCTCAATGGAAAGGCCATGGGAAGGGGAAAAAGAAGGTAGGGAGTGGACTCAGCTCCCAACTAAGTACAGTGGGAGTACTGTCTAAACAGTACAATTCAACCCCTACTGAATAAAGTGCATGCACAAAGTAAATTAATAAAATTTTGCAGGCACAGTTACTGTTATATCATTATACAATAATTATTTGGAATATTTCCATCTATCAATAATGCCATCTGTCCCACCCAATACAAATGGACTACAACCCATCTGGCTTATTTTTTTCTATTGATTACTCTGCTGAATGAGTTAGCAAAACCGCTTATAAAATCATCATATTACATGACACTGTCATTAAAAGATGTGAAGTAAAGAAAAACACAAGATGAGACTTAATTGGAAAACTGTCAGTTCTTCTTCCAGAAAGTTTTAGCAATGCTATAAGCTTTTTTTTTGGCTACTTAAAAAAAAAAAAAAAAAAAAGCTCGAAATGCTAACTACTGGATTAGGCAGAAACTGTTCTACCACACAATTGTTACTATTTCTAACTAGGTATGTTAGAGAAGCTCCCTAAATGTATCAGCTCAAGAGTGTCAAAATGTCCCAAAGTGTGCCTGGGAATCACAAAGAAACTGTAGAAGGACTGTAACTTAAAAATAGGGTGGGGGAAGCTGCCAATGGCTGGCACTTGTATTTGTTAATTCCAATTATTTTTCCTAGGTTTTGGCTTTGATTATTTGTTTGCATAATTGTCTTTATGCTATTTTTGCAGCCTTTGTTTTTTCTTTTGATTTTAACTACTGCTTCCCTCAAGCAGATTTTAATTTCTACTACTGCAGCCTGTTTTTTCTTTTGATTTTAATCACTGCTTCCCTTAACTATATCTTAATTTCTCCAACAACCACTACTTAACAACAATGCAGCCATATCCATCCACAGAACTTAAATGCTTACCTCGGTTCCCTTACTCTAGATCTCAATTCCTACAATACCCTCTTAGTTTTAACAAAGGAAATTTCTCTTGTGTATATTCAAAATGTTGATCCAAAGATCTTTTCATTAGCCCAATGATTAAGGTTTTTTTTTGAGTGAGACCTCACTGGAGCTCCTTTCTTATCCTTCCCTCCCTGCTATTTTTTGTTTCTCCATGGTGGAGAAGCCTTCCATCCCTCCACCAGATTTGTTTCCTCTGTCACCCCAAATGGCTTTTCCAATGACACAGCGACTCGAACGGACGTAGGAAGGAAGAAGAGAGAGGGACAGGAGCTGGATTCCAGCTCTGGGGACACAACCCTTGATGGCTGTGGGTAACTGGAGTTCAGGGAGGCAATGCTCGGGGTTAAACTGGAGGGGTGGGGTTGCAGGGAATGGTGCTGGGAGCACAGATACTGCGCTGACATCTGTAATGAGGGAAATCAGGATGACAGCAGGGGAAAGGAGCTGTGTAGGAAGCAAGGAATGATGCTGGAATAAGAAAGGGGCCAGAGACTGGGTGACTGAAACAAGTTCGAAGTTGCTAGGGGGTCCAGCCTGCTTACTGTTACTATTTTCTCCCTCTCTTACAGTCCCATCCCATCCTGGATGCTTACTAAAGCCACTCCTCTGGTTATGAGTGAAATAATTTGGTTATTCTGAAACATACTCAATTTATCTTTCTCTTCATAATTCAAGAAGTTCCTAAAAGACAATTGCCACTGCCAATAATACGACAAGAAGCCCTCTAAAGTCCAGGTAAGTGTGTCTGACCCTGTGGCCGTATGTCAAACAAAGCTTTGATCAACTCCGTGCCCACATCCTGCTCTTAGAATTAAACCTTTTCTGTTATAAACACATCCAGAGAACAATTCTCACACTCCTCTTTATATTATGTTATGTTAGGTCCAATTTATTTGTGTCCCAAACAATTTATACAATCCCTTTTGTGCTTTACAGACTACTGACATCAAATATGTAGAATGATTCAACTGAAGTTGCTGAACAGTATTATTTATGTAAAGGATATAACTATATGACAGAATGCTAATAATTTTTGGTGCTCTGGAAAAAACCTTTGGCAGTTCTAATGCATATGTTTTAGTCACTGTGTTAAATACAGATACCTCAATCTTAATATACCATCATTTTGCTATTAAATACAGAACATTCAACAAACAGAAATGTAGAGTCTAAAATCCGCCTTTAAAACATAATTAGTTCTATGGTTTATAATGTCTAGTTTACAAGAAATGAGCTTTCAGCTGCATTGTTTGTTTGCACAAACAAACTCCTTTTTCCATGGATAACAGAAGCAGAACAATTTCAACTGAGACACCATTTGTTCTTATTAAGTAATCTGTAGGTTGCTATTGATTCAGGCCTTTGGCCACTGCTTGAAATACAGCTCAAGAATAATAGAACACTTTTGGTTTGGCTGACTTAGTTTACTTGCAGAAAACAGACCATTATTTCATGTCATGGTATCTGACAGAACTGTCTGCAGTAGTATTGGGATACCAAAAAATAAACAAAACCACACAAGTAAGGGATATGCTACTTAGACTCTTAAATACAGGTGCCTTTAGAGTAAAGCTGCTGTGTTCTGGCTTCCACACAGAAAGACAGTATCTTACAGCACTCCATAGACTGCTTCAAAGAAAATATTGAGGTGTAAAAACTACATTTCCTGTTTTCACCGATTCTATGGAATAAGCGAGAGAGAAGTACAACTGTTGTACAATTTATCAGTCATTTTACAAAGCTCTTCCAAATTTCAAACTTGTTTTCCTTGTTCTGAGAGTAAAGGAACAATTCTCCTAATACCATTCCAGCTAGTGTTTCTCCCCCAATACAAAATTCTTTATTTCCATTAATAGGACAATTATATTTTCAGGGCAGGGCAGTTCCTTGCTCTGGTTCCATGTAACAGAAGTGTTTGATACATCTTTTTCTCTGCTTTGCTGTGTACACAAACCCTTACTAATCAAAAAAGTATGCATAGCCTGAGGAAAAATTCAATTCCTCTGTCTGAACCTCCTATTGACAAAATGATAGGGAAATTGGAACATCTGGCTGCTAATAATACCTCATTCCCACTGATATTTTAATTTTTTCCAAAGCATTTTTAGATCGTGTTGGGGCACACATTACTTCATCTGCTCTTTTTTTTTTGCTCTTTCTGATACTGTCATTCATGTGTATGATCTGATAAGCACAGCATAAGATTGATGAACATCCTCTAGGATTGTTTGATGCTCCTCTAGAATGTTTTTTCTTAAAAATTCCTGAAAATTGTTAGGCAGCTAACTCTTCATAGAAGTATGTGTAGGCAGCAATCCATTTTTTAAGCTACAGCTTGAACAATCAAAAAGTGACATGGGCCAGATACTAGTAATAGCCCAAAAGCAAGCAATCTCATCAGTATTTTTCATGTAGCTAAGAAAGTACTGCCTAGTCATCTCAGTAAGTGGAAGAAATAAAAGACTCGATAAAGAGTGTCTGGTATGTATAATAACTATGGAAGACCTAAAAGATTCCATCTGGAAAAAGCAAAAGTTTCAAAGAACTGGCAAACACCACCAATCTGCCCTCAAATCATATATATTACAAATAAGTAAGCACGTAAGCTTCATAGTCATGGTACATGTTACTAACCAGTCACACAGCAAAAAAATGAATTGAATTAAAAAATCTGGATTTAATTCAGATTCAATACACTTGGTCTTGGAGGAGTAGTAAACACTATTTAAGAGGGTCCTTTATTAATAAATCAAGGTTGAATGTGTAAGCTTCTAAATAAAGCCTACATCTTTACGCAGAAAAGCAAGTGCCTAGTGCAGAGACTGACAGTGAAGGCAAATAGAAGGAAAGTTTTAGGTGCATTTTTCCTTCTTCTATGGCAATATTAACATATGCTATGTTTCAAGCCATGTATTTCCCTAAGAAACCATAACAATTAAGTTATATTAAATTATATAGCAATTATGTAGTTACTACTCTTTTTCATTCATTTGTGGAGAAGTTATGTTTTATTTACAAGATTTGTGGCCATTACCTTTTTAATGCTTGCAGGGTGTTCCGTGGCTATTTAAGAAAAATGGTACATACATAATAGAAATGATTATGGTATCGTTATAAATCACTGTGCAAATTATTATGCTATTAGAGATAATCTAGGGTCAAGCAATAGACAGGCACGCCTCAGATCTGGTCTTAGAAGTTCAGCTGAATAATAAGCAATAATGAGCAGTAAACTGCTAAACTCAGTTGTCATGACAATATTGCTTGTAAGAAAGAGTGGGGGGAAAAAACCTCAACAGAACAACTCACAAAAAGTTGAATCAAAATGCCCAGTTCCTATTATGTAAAAATATATGGGCAGAGTTAATTCAAATAAGGTATTGTTCACATTTTTGTTAGAGGAATGACTGTTCTTAAAGAGTTCTTTAACATATTGCTTTGGGGAATTAAGACAAAGTTAGTGATGAATATAACTTTCTACTAAGCAATCTTCTTTCTCAATTGTGCACAACCACTTATGAGCCAGAGCATAACAGCTCAATCAAACCTTATTATATCAGCTTTACTTGAACCCCTCTGAAATGTACTGAGAAAATTCTGATATTACTACAAGACTTAGGAGAAAAAAAAAGACAAGCCAGAAAGAAGAAAATGGCTATCACAGCTACCTTTTTACATTCTCTTAATTTCTTCTGCCATATAGAGCGAGCAATAGGAACGTGCTTGCTGTCAGTTACATAGCAGCTGGCTGTGATGACGTGGTGGAGTGCAGTCTTCTGGCTCATAGCTTGAAGAAGTCGCTCAACATGACGGAGGGAAACTATGGCCTCAGTCCATATGCCACCGCTAACAAGCTGCATCGTACAAGGTACTAGAGCAATCTGTCCAGCACAGTAGAGAACATCTCCAACCTAGAAGAAAATAAAAATAAGTAAATAAGATTCTGGGAGTGTATAGAAGACAAGAGAAGCACTTTCTCTTTTCAAGGTAGTTTCTTTCAACAGTACTGTTCTTTGCCATCATTTGTCACAAATGGAGCAAACACGGCAGTCTAAAGATAATTTTTGTTAGGGATTTAACTACATTATAGAATCACAGCACTGCAATAAACTTTAACCTAACAGTTAATACATGGATGTATGTGTCAGCTCAAAACAACAATATCTGATGCTACTGACTATTACAACTGCTGGATGTTTCAGCTGCTGCGTCACACTGATGCCCCAACATGGTTAAGTACATTCTTACTTTCTTTTTTTGAGTGATGATGCACACTATCTTTGGTTCAGTGCTGGGGTTTTTTTAACTTCTAAGTCCTAAGTTAAGCTTTGTTTTATGTAAGTATATATAAGAAAGTATTAGTATATATTTGTAATGTCTTTAGTAAACTAATTTAAAAATACTATAAAAATAATACTGCAGAACAGCTAAAAGACTGTGTATGAAAAAGTCATGATAATCCACCAGAACGTAAAAGGACATTGCAGATTGAAAATAAGATGCAGAAGAATGTGACTTCACCAAAGAGGTGGGTTTACCTTTTGAAAATGGAATTAAATGGGTGGCCAGATTACAATCAATGTATGTTTTAAGCTGAGCTGCAATGCAGTTACTTTGGGCCGATTTTCCAAAGTCTTCCTGGCAGCATTCTGAAGACCTACTTTTTTAACAGCAGCCAGCAAAGGAAACATGTATTCTTACTATTCAGACACCTCAAAGATTTATTATAAAATCTTAATGTAAACATCAAAACTTTTCATCCTCTTATGCTGCACTTCTCTAGAAAGTCTGTACATTTCCTGATCACTGAAGCAGTAAATTTTATTCAATATCAAAAGAAAACTAAGTATAGAAGTGGGAAGTAAGGTGGGTGTAAGCAGCTTTGAAGTCAGCACAAGAAGCATTTTGCTAGGAGCAAAGAGAGGGAAAACGGACTGTGCGAGGAATCTTTAGGAAGAATTTTGCAGAACTTACTGTATGAACTGTAAAAATTCCTCAGAATTAAGAATAATTAAAAAAGAAATCTGTGTCCTAGAAGACATGGCAATCAAACCATGTGACAGACCCATATGCAACTCCAAATCTGTCCTCATAACTGTCTGTGTCTCACAAAAGACTCACACATGTAACTATTGGAAGAGTATCTTATACAATTTGGCATACGAGTTCTATGATTAGCAGCTGAAGAGGGGGAGGAGGAAGAGAGGAAACATATCAACTGACACCCATCAACTATTTAAATTGTTTAAAATATCTGAAATATTGTTTTGATAATGCTATATATAATCCTGAATTTGGAAAAAAAAAATGCAAGCAATATTTTGGTTTATAGGAACAAATGGTCTTTTTTTTTACAGTGCTATTTTAAAATATGTGCCATTGAACAAGGGAGTCCAGCCAGCTACCAAGTGGCATACTGACAAGATGAGAAACAAATTCAGGAAGATAAGATTCAGAGGGGCACAGGTTTGTTTGTAAAGCAAGCCATTCATTTTCACCTCTGCAAAGTGAAATCCATGCATTAGTCAAAAACTCCAATACAGGTAGTTTATACTTCTACATAAAAAAATCACATTGGCAATATTTCTTCTTTTTTTCCCTGTTGGGCTGCTGGTTTTCCATGCCTCACCCATGTTAATTATTAGGTAGACAGAAGAGCTGTTCAACCAGTTCACTTCCCCTATTCTTGAACAGATTGTTTGAGACATAATATGAATACTAATTAACGATAAAATATCTGTCAGTGTTTTGAAATACGGACCAAGATAGCACTTTCTTAAAGTATCGTGGATAGTTCTGATACAATTAGCTCCACTGGTCATACGCAAGGTCAAAAAAAATCTCCGAAGGATTTGAGCAAAATTGGCATCACTTTTGGCTCAGATTCAGTGGGAATTTTGCAGAGTTCTTTAAAAAACAATTTAAAAAATCCCTCTGTTCCTAACATACTTGTTTGTATCTTAAGACATAATTAATACAAAAACAGTGTTCCTAACATGCCACCATGTTAAGGAAGGGTGGATGCAGGGGGGAAAGAGGGGAAAAGGGTCAGAACACGGCCACAGGTTTGCAGCAACTGTATTTCAGGGGGACAAAATTTAGGATAAGGGAAGGAGGAGGGATGTTCCTCTTCTCTTTCCCAGTGATGTGGTCATGAAAAGCAAGCATAAATAAACAATCAGCAGGGGCAAAGCAGCAAACCAGTACAAACACTGTTTTAGCAGATTTCAAGAGGTTGTCTCTAGAATGTTTGAAGCATTATACAGAAAATTGTTAGGAGAGTAAAAAGCATTTAAAACAGGGAAGACATCATAATATCTTGTTCACAGTACTGAAATCTTACAACGGGAGATGTCACAATGTATGGTGTCAGTCCTTGTGTTGTGAAAGTGTTCTGCAAAACCCTGCTAGAACCTTGCAACAGTTTATCTTTTTGGAGCATCTACAAGGATAACAGAAGATCTTTCAGGCTATGGATTCACAGTGTATCAAGTCTAGAGGACTCGCATATCCAATAAACTCAGCATAGAAACAAAACCACAATATAATGGATGTGTATTTATACACTCGATGTCTCAGCTTACGCTGATGATTTAATTTTCACTGCAGCCCATACACATATTTCCAGTGCTAAAATTTCATTAAAGATTTGACAAACTGAAAATAAAAAAACTTGTACTGCTGAGATGCTCACTTGTACCGATTTATTTCCCATATACCTCCACAGCAGTAACCAGTTTATAAATGGGGCCTCATGCGATTCCACATTTCTTCCCTTTTTATTTTCATTTGTATCACTGCAAGTTAAATGAAAGGTGAGTCTTAATAAGCTACCATAAAAATTTAGCAGCTATTTTGCTCAGTTAGCACAACCGTAAATGATCAAGGGAATTCAGTGGACAATCAGAACCTCAAAGTATGCAATCCATACTCTAACAGATAGGAATGCTAAGCTCTTATTTGAGAATTACTACTTTTCTTAGTGTAGCTGTGCTGCAGGAATTAAGAACAATATAGAGGTAGCTCACAGCTAATACAGAGGGAAGACAGTATAGTAGCAATTTATCATTTTATTTCACCTTTTTTTTTAAGCTGCTTTCACTTTCTGGAAAGCAGAAGGAAAGCATCTACGGTACCATGGAAAGGAAAAGTCAGAAGAACGCTTGGTGCCACTTTGAACTGTTCTATCCCATGAAAAAATTTTTAACAGTATTATAAGTTACCAAAAGGACACAACGTATCTCCCACAAAATATAATTCAGGGAAAGAAACAATGAGAAAAGCAGACTTAACTGGACATAAAGACTAACTTAAGTTGCTAATTAGCAAGAGAAAGCTATAATTATTGCTACTTAGAAAAAAACAGAAGTAATAGGATACCTATAGATATGCACTGAGTTGTTTTTTTTAATTAAAGGCCAGCAGCAACTATGGAAACTTTATGAAACTTTTCCTGCTAGTATTATTAAAACTTGCTAGTGATTAACTGGCATAATACAGAAATTGCAGGGAACTTCTAACAGAGACATTTCAACCATTCACCCACAGGTGTTTAGGCCAATGTTAATAGTTGCACCATGTGAACGAACTCGTGTTTCTTGGAAAGGATGGAGTCAATACGCAATCAGCCAAATCTTTGATATGAATGCAGTTTGGTGTCTGAGTGACTGCTGCCCTTTAACAGGTCAGGGTACACAAAAGATTCAGTGACCCCCTGACCTAACAGTGAAATAACCCACCATTACGTTCAGTCAATGCAAATAAGCATAACTGACAACGTGCTAATAGGCTGCCTCTGGTCAGCCATGTGTACGTACCTCTGACCTTAATGAAGACCTAAATCAATTAATACTCCAGGCAATAAAGAACCTCTGGCTGATTAAGTTACATAGAAATCATCTTTTCTAACGGGATTAAAGCTGTAAGGTGGTGAACTTTTTATTTAATGTATGATAATCCTTTCTTCCTAGGGCCCTCTTATTTTAGCTAATGACAGTAAAATTGCTTTTTGCAATGTGAAATCTTTTATTCAACTACCTAGTGTGAATAAAGTTTTAAAGGTACCATTTAGACAACAGTAATTGAAAAGCTTTGAGTTCACACTATGAACACAAATTGTGTCTGAGTAATGTGGTTCTAATACACCACAACTTTCAATATAATACACGTTTTTCTTGAACTGTTACAAATTTGTAGTCTAAAAATTCCGTAAATGAGTTGATCACACATAGTTTAGTTTGATACAGGCTTTCTTCTGAGAAAATGTGTACAGTTATCAGTAGCTAAAAGATGAAGGATATATCCCTAAATGAAAAAAAAAAAAAGTTATGATTATCTTTGACTAAAAAAAATTGACACTTATAAGAATCTACGTATAACTTAGTAAAATGCTTGCATATCATACTCAAAACTCCAGAATTTCCCTTTAAATAAAATAATATTTTCTCCTAGTTAGGTCAAAAAATGATAATTAATCAATAGCATATTATTGCTCTCTTATTGAAATAGCTGTAACGTTTCCTCAATTTTCAGAGATTTATAACTCAGTTTTCAAATGCTGTGACTCCAGTTTGCTAATGCTCATTTTGGGATGGAGCTTCATATGTTTCAAAAAGTATTTGATCACCTGAGCTACAAGACTACAAAACACTCATCTTTTTGCACTGTTCTTCACTATTAAAGTTTATTTTATCAAAGTGTGATTTAAATTTTTCTCTTTGAACTTATATATTTGTGGGTTGAAAATTCACAGGACATTTTTCATCAAGAACTGAAATAAAATACTGCAATTTCATGGATGCTAAACTAGGCTGTATAATTTTTTTTAATCTGCAGTTTAACAAAATTAAGATATACCGTCCCATAAAGCCATATTTGACACTGAACACCGTGTCATACTAGCAACACACTTAAAACTTTTTTGCATTTCCTAATTGGAAATTATACCAAAGAGAAGTATCACGTCATGCAGTATATGTACACTGAACAGCACAAAAACTGGCAGTTCTATAAAAAGGCTACTAACTCGACAATGCATCCGAAGAAGCCACAATATTGTTATGAATACTAAATCAACTTCAAAAAACTACATCCGAATACCTCCTATTCATACTCTATGCTGCCTAACTGTAAATACCTCTGCAATCCCCTAAAAATCAAATAATTCAAATTGAGTCTTTAGACTGTGCTGGATTTACAGCAGGCAAGCTCATACAATACATCCCTGAAGGTCTGTAGTACCTTTAAGTTTAACAAAATGCTATATCCACAGACTTGAGCGGGACGATCAGGTCAGAAAGCTTAAGAGATGGTAAGATCAAAGTTTCAGCTTGAAAAACATTTTTTAAAAACTGTTCTATCCTATCACAGAAAATTGTAATATTTGTGTACGTATTTTTGGCAATGTGTTGGTTATATTTAAATCTTGATCAATGTCAAATCAATTTTATTCTGCTCCACAACTGATGGAAGTAAAACCCACACACTTCTGATTTACAGAAGACAAAGATTCAGAAACTGAAATTTTCACAAAAAAACCACCCCAAAAGCTGTCATTCACATTCCAAGGGAGTATGAGACACAAAACAAAAATAAACCTAGCTTTTAAAGTCAGCAACTGTAGTTATAAACATCTAGGAAAGGTTCCAATAAAGTGAGTTAAAAAGGCTTGCCATCTAATACATTCATGTGGACATGACAGCCTGAAGTCTTCTCCAGGACTCTCGTTTTGGCCAGCTTGGGATCTCCAACACACAGAGAGGAAATAAAGAAAATGGAGGTAAAATATTCTTTACTTACTATGCATATTTCGGCCAATGTCCTGTACTGGCACACAGGGTACATATTGTTCCTTTACGGAAAATTACAGTAGACAGTTCAAAGACTTAATTGCCATAGAGGATAAACTGTTCTCCACATCCTAAAGGATGTTTTTTCCTAAACAGAAAAAGAGCAGCCTTCCTACTTGAAAAGGAGCAAGCTAACAAGAGTATTAATCTTTGATGCATTTCTTCCTTGGGACAGTGGAATTCTAGTCTTCATGACTATTAATCTGTCACCTTTTACAAAGCCTACCATTTCCTCTCAAGCTTTTGAAAAAAATCACAAGTTCTCACACAACCACATTAGCAAAATCTGCCAACTGTGAAAAATTGCAGAACACTCAGCTTTATGAACATACCTTATCTAAAAGATGGAGTAAAACCTCCAAACTGATTATCATTTACTCATTTCTTATTCATATCACTTTGAAAAAAGATGCCAAACAAAACAAATGGAAAAAAGAACTAAGATTAGTCTATTCCACAACAATTGGGGTTGGCATGGGGAATGAGAGACTTAATCAAATCAGTATTTACCAAGAAAAGTAAAGGTATATTCAGGGTCCACAAAGACAAGGTGGAAAAGATTAGTATCTAAAAGTGTAAAGCGATGCAAATGACTCAACATGGACATGGACTATTGAGCAATGGATACCACATTTTTAGAAAATGCATATTATGTCCACCACAGTTGATTGTGTATTTTAATTAATTATATATGCATAGATAAGGGACGATAATGGTTGTAATTCATCTGGACTCTTAAAATATCTGATACAGCATATTTGAAAATTATTTTTAACTCTCCTAATTATAAATGCTGTTAACTAGCTGATAGTCTGTAAGAAGAGGGTAATGAAAATGGCAATGTACTGAAGTGGGGTGCCGTAGGGATTGGTATTAGGCCTGATTTTGTTTAACATCTTCATTAAGTCAATCGAAGAAGGGATTAACAGCATGGTAATGAAACCCACAGAGAATACTAAATTAGAATGTGCACCAGCAGAAATAATAAAAATAGACACAGATAGGTTTGAAATAAAGGCAGGAAATAAGAAAATGAGACTTAACTTAGGAGAAATGAAAACTCATGCCAGAACATATGGCAAAAATATTTTGAAATACAGATATTCATAACGAGGGAGAAAACTCGACTGCAGAAGTGCTGAACAGTTTATATTAAATCATAACTGCTCTTTACTAGTAGCAAGTCCAGTATAGGACAAAAGAAGATACAGTCTCTGTTCTCATGAAACAGGTCTAATTCATCAGATCAACCAAATATTTGTTCCAGGGTAAGTAACACCTACCCTTGGCTAATGAAAGAGTGAAATTTTCTAAAATATCAGAAACTGGTACCCTTTTGGAAAGGTATGTTTTCCATATTTCAAAATTAATGCTGTGAAAGGTCAGGTGATATCAAAGTTTCAGATGATTATTCAGAGCTGAAGAAGTACTTTTTTCCAGAAGTTTTCACATTTCATCATTAACACTGATTTTCAGTTTACAGGCTAGCATAGCTGCATTCAAAGTATGAAAAGCATTTTAGTCTGCCAGGGTCAAGATATAAAAATTCAAAAAATACTTTTTTTTCCCCTCTGTTAAATGGAAAATGTCTAATCCTTACATGAGGTTACATACGCATTCATTTGGGGTTCCCACACAGTTCATTTGTGTTTTTGCTATTTATGACTATTATCCTAAATTTGTTCTGATAAGGATACCTTTATAATATACCAGCATTGTTTCTTTGTCAGTTCTGTATTAAAAAAATATATATACAGCTAGCATGTTCACATGACATTCCTCCCTCCTTGATTTCTACATTTTTCTCTACACACACTTAAAATTCTAGGGGACTGAAGAGCATATATAGTAAGAGAGAGAGGTTTTAAGGTAACTGTATCCACACACACAATATCTAAAGGAAGATAAGGAAATAAGATAAAGTGATGTGGTATCCTTATATACCTATATGCATTTATATTACAAATCTTGTCTCTACTTTTATCCTTAAACATACAATCTACTTAGAAAGGGATCTCATAATATCCTTCCCACATTAACTGAAGTTTCTACTGAAAATGTCCACTCATATTAATTAAATCATCAGTTAAACTATCACTGCAGTGAAATTTCTAGGTTGAAGTTTCTACTAACAATAAAGTTGCTACTGCTTAAGGCTGTACCACTGTTCTGGAATCCAAGCATCCAAGGAGAATGAAGATTGCAGTCATAAAAGCCTATAAAAAGTGAGTTAGTTTTTTTCCTTTCCTACCTGTCTTTACAATCCTTACTCATGCCAACTGTTGAATAGGTTAGTGTGATAATAAACAGAAGAGGGACAGCTAGGCAGAGAAAATACTCTTTATTGAAAGGTGAAAGCTGTTCATCACACGACAGTAATTCACAGTGTATGAAACACATTAACACTGTGACATTCTATTCTTACAGAAAAGATTTTGTTCCCAGCCATCACTTGGCTTAATATTCTTACTCAAAAAATGCTTTTCATGAATGTCACTGTCTACTTTAATATACTGGTTTGCGATAACTGGGAGAGGGGAAAGAAGCAGTTCCATAAAACCAATAAACTGTTTGAAAAAGGTTAATTGTAATAACAGTATTACTAAGCTAAAAGTGATGGTTCTCATTCTAGCCACATAGTGTGGTTTCGTACTTTACTTATCGTCTATATATAACCAGTCTCACATGGATTTTACTTATATCTATGACTACCGAAATAATAATCAACATTAAAACACTTTAATGTACGTCAAAGATTATTCAGTGCAGAAGTCCAACTTACAATAGACATACCCACCACCTCTCAGTGGAAATGAAAGGAGCCTTATTTGTGCAACTAGACATACATGTACAGTACACATAATAGTAACGCATATAGAATATAATATATACAATACATAGTATTTATCACAATCTTTTCCCTATTTATTCATATTGCAATGATAATACTTTTTTACATAACAGAATACCTTTCTCTAGGGACCCAAATTCCAATGCAAAAATGTGAGTCAAATTCTGATTATACTTTTAGAAACTGAAACTTGTAACAAAGATCCACCAATGTATTTAATATTCTTGGCCAAACTGATGTCATATTGTCTTTTCTGCATCATCAGTTAAACCAAACTTGACAAAGATTAGTTTGGGTACTAGGAACCCCATGGCATCAGCTGCAAAATCCTGCGAAATCCAGCAGCAGAGGAAGAGTCCATAGTTAAAATTCTGTGTTCTGAGCAGTAAGACATGACCCAATCTATAAATTTAAAGAATCTGTAATTTGACCGTGACAATGTATTATACATTCTCATATAATCTGAAATACAATGTTCATGAAGTGCAATCCAAGAAAAAAAATGCATTAGGAAAGTAATGCCCTTGTTACATGCATGCAATTGCCTATCCTAAAATCTAAAGATTCCTAACAGTTAGAACAAAATAAAATTAATGAAAATCAGAGAAAGAAAGCAACAAGCTTAGAAATACACTAAATATGCTCATCCAAACACATTTTCACAACTTTTATTTGTTGTACCCTTAAACACTGACCTTTTATCAGAATTGCAGTGTGGACAACATCCCTGTATAAAATACCACTAAAAAATGTGCAATCAGGCAAATTTTACTATGTACCATTCAGAGGGCAGATTTTCTCTTAGATCGGCCGCACTTCGCGACAAGAAGTTACCTATTGACTAAGTGGTAACTTGTACCATTTAAAAATTAAGTTTCTGTAACAAATTATATTTAAATTCTGTGTTTTAATTGGACTGTAACTGTATGATAATTATATTATGTGCTGTAATATATATTCATTTGGGTATGGATTTAGAATCTTGCATTATAATTTTCCTAATTTTTTCTGTTTTTTTTTTCTTTTTTTTTACGTTCACCTTATTGTTCTCTTATAATACTTATTTTCAGGGAATTTTCTAGATGGTTTAAAAGGATAAAAGTTGGGAACTGGAAATTGCAGTATATTGACAGTATATTAGTAATAAAATACGTATCTTGTGTTCTGCCAACCAAGCTGCAATCATGTTTCTAACCATCTTACAACACAAAATGAGGTCAAGAACCAGTGCTTGCAAACTTACCATGTGCTTAGCCCTTTTTGTTTGCATTATCAATAAAAGTAGTTATTTTTGCTAGTAAAAACTAATTGCAGAGTCAAGCCCTCTGATATAAAAATGGGTACAAAGCAAAGCGTTGAAACTAAAAGGGGGTGTAGGGGCAGAATGCAGTAAGGAATAATCCAGCAATTAGGTTAATCAGCTGCGATATTGCAGAGATCAGGTTCAAATACCTTCTTTGGTATTTTTCTTTTGCCCAGTAATGGCAGTGCTTTTGCAGCAATGGGCAGTCCAGGAAGCGCATCTCTCAGTGTCTTCTACTGGAACTGTTCTAATTTGTTTAAATAAACTCATGTTCTTGGACCAAGACTCAGTTCTGTTTCTTGATAAATGTTTTAATCAGTATGCTAGAAGTTGATAGAGGATGGAAAGATCCCTCTCTATGACAAAAAGTATTAGTAAGGATCTGAAAAAGCTTTACAATGAACATTAAATCGAAATTGATACATTCCCAATTATGATTTCTACCTTAATAATCCAACATTTTCCAAAAATAAATGACCTACTGAAATCCTAAGTATTCCAAACTGCTATGAGATGGTCATTGTTACTTTCTAGCTTTTTGAAATACTAAGCATTTAGCAATATGAAAGATTCTTAACATAGAATAAGCCTTACGCTGCAGAACATTTAGACCAAGATGAACCTGTACGAACACAATTTTTGTCCAACATTTAGGCTACTTCAAAAGAAGTGAGTTGATAAAATGGAAATCATGTGGGGAAGGTAGATTTAATAACATTTTTGAAAATAAAATAAAAATACTTACAGAAGCCTAATGTGAACGTGAGATGTGATCAAGAAGTTCTCTTTGAATATAATGGTTAAAACTTACTTACACACAGAAATGATTAATTAGAAACAGTATCAATGACATTACTATCAGAAAATCTTTGAACTTTTTATTTGAATTTTATAAATAACCAACAGAGCACCTCTTCAAAAACAGAGGTTGTATCAAAGTCTACAAATTATGCTAAGAAGAGTTTAAATATCTAATTTTGCTTTTTGAGCTACGGAAAATTATAGATGCTTTGCTGAAAATATGACCTTGTATGACAATATGAATCTCTAATATTTTGCTCTTTCAGCCCAACTGAAAGAGCTTCTATTTATCAGCTAGACAGTGTACAGTATTTGAAAAGTACACAAAAATGCCAAAATTTCCAGTGATGGAAACTGTCTCGTATAAATTTTACATTCTATTTACATGACATATAAGATTGAAGTTGCATGATTTGACTGTTCATCTATCAGTTCCAAGTAATGCTTTAGGGTTTTGTGAAAAGATTGTTTTTTGTTGTTAAAAAAGTTTGGCCTAAACTCCACCAGCAAGAATTATTTGTTATGAAGTCCAGTGAAGTATAGTTAACACACAGTATCTTTCAATGTGTGATTCCAGAATTTGCATTTGGAAATATAACTGTTCACAGCATTTAACTCCGAACCTCAGGGTTTCTGCCATTCAGGCCTGAAGGAGTTAAATCTTATAGCTCTTCAACAAAAAACAATTACATGTTTTTGCAGAAAAATATCACATGCTGATAGTGAATAATTAAATGCTCAAACCAAAGAGAAATGAACTATTTCTGTGATGTATGTTTTGAACTTCCAATAGCTAGTCTGATTCTTCAGAATAATAGCTGTGTTAGAATCAGGAAGGACACTAATGGGGAATGAAGAAGGGTATGAAAGAGTAATGCATGTAATATGAAGAAAGGTGGAGAAACAGAGTAATTCCAACTGGTATTTTTATTTGTTGTTTGTAATGCTAACTCATAGTGTCACGGCCATTTATGTAAAGGAGTGTTATTCATTGTACATCCTGACCTTGTAAGGTGATATAATGCTTTGATTTTGTGCAAAATTTAGTGGAAGGAGAAATTCTTCTAGGACTAGGCCCTGGATGCAGAACAAGATAATGGTGAAATTCAAATGAAATAAGCCCTTTAAAACACCATCAGAGAACAATAAATCAGCTCAACACCTTCCCAACACAGGAAATTGAGAGTTAACCAGTGTACCCAATTCTAATTTTTTTTTAAAGGAGGAATAAATCTGCTATAGGGAGCTGGTTTGATAGACCTTTGAAGGTCTTCAAAACTCTCACTAATATGTTATTCTCTAAAAAATATTCCCATAATTCTGCTGTCTCCCATCATTCCTTGCCTCGAGATTCATCTGTCAACTTTGATGCATCTTTTAAAGTACCCCTCCAAGCCTAAAAAACATGACTACAGACCACAGAAGAGAACTCTTTGCTTTGAAACTATCTGATCAATCAGAAGATCATTTACCTGCAAGCATTATTTGGTGAAGCTAAAGCGGCACATCAACCAGCAGCATCTGAAGGCTGAGGCAGCAAAACGTCAACAACAAATTGTCATTGGCATTCCATTTATGAACCTTCAAACAGCATCAGATCTTTTCCATGGGAAACCAGATCAGGTCAGACTGGAGCTGAATATTTCTTAACAAGCTAACCATCAAAAGAACTTACATTTTGAATAAAAAGGCTATCATTTGTTGATTTGAATATCAAAGGGATCCACTGCAAACTCCCAGTCTAGAAAAACCTCCCTAAGCTACACCAGACAGGTGTTTAATAATCTATTATTAAGGCACTATTTTAGGTTACTCAGAATCATAAAAAATAGCTGTAACTGTGAAGCTGCAAATGGGACTGCACAAAGAAATGAATGCTATTAACATACTATTAACAATTCAAAAGAATGAGTTGACATACCAATCAAACTTGTTAATTGACTGTCAATGGCCTGTCCCTGAATATACAACATGACTGCATTATATATTTCAAATGCTGACAGGAAGACAGTTTCATTTGCATTAACTTCATAAACTGATCAACAACCAAACTGCCACATACATTTATAATGGGAAGCTGAATCATTTCAATATTCATGCAGCTCTGTAATTGTAAATTAGGTGCTGGCAAACAATACAATACTGTACATACTCTAAAATATCCTAAATTTCTCTGACCTACTTTCTTTTTTATTTTAAAAGAGCAGTGGAGAAAAGTTGTCTCTTACAGAGATGATTATTACTTTAATTTATGGTTCATGCCTTAGGCAAAATTTGTTTGCAACCCAGTTTGCAGCCATAGTATATAACTCTACTCTAGAAGCATAACCGGTCTGCAATATATGAGGCACGCAAGGTGATGTAAAATTTTTCTTGCTTTAGTTCTGTGAAGTGTAAATACCATTAAAACACAGAGTAAATCTGTAAAAAAAAGTGAATGAAAGTCTGTACTATTTCCCTGCTATGACACAAAGCAGATGTCAGCACTGAAACCACTGAAACTTTCTAATTAGACATTGAAACATGTAATTTAAAGTGGAAAGTATTGTTCTTGCACATCCTTCTCTATGTCCTAGAATTTATTGCCCTCAGAGGTCCTGTCTGTATAACGTATGTTTCCTAAAAATATCTCATAATTACACCCATTCAGTTTCATTGGGATTGACAGTGACAGCAGCTGAAATGGCTGTGATAGTGCTGCCATTTTAGCCAAATGGTGAGTCAGACATACTCTGAGCAAAGTCACAAATCACAGGAGTTGAGAGCAGAAGTGCTTGTGGCTCTTCCATATTTGTGCCCATATTTATCAATCCAGCGGAAATGACCAAGGGCTGATAATAGCAGGAAAATGACAGAAAGAATTCCCAAGAAAAGACACAGGCCAACATTCTTCACTTTTGCCATTTAGGATCTCCTCTTGCAACATTTACTATCTTGCACTTCTGCTTACTGAGAAATACAGTTCTCGATAAACTAACAGAGAAGCTTTCAAATGTCATTAATGACTCTGTGTATTAGTATCTATTCGTTCGGTTTAACTATATAGGGTAGATATGAAAGAAGAAATTTGTTTTTATTTGTTCACGAAGTGTTATAGGCATATTTATCACTGTTTATATAGAAATAATGTCTCAGTCACTTTGAGAATCGGAGAAATGAAGCTAAGCACAAATGTCGCAAATGAGGATTAAGTCATGAAGCGTCTGGTAGTGTTCCACTGAAGGCTAAGTAGTAATTGATGAAGAATTCTGAAGTTCTCAGGTCAGTCACATTCCCTCTATATCTGTATGACCCGGAGGAAGTATAAGCAAGTTTTAAACATCTCAACTGTAAATGCACGTTGTCTTCTTTCCCCCTCTTTTATTATTACTACTTTCTTCTGTCAATCCAGCAGCCACTTCCCTGGCTTTAAAGTTATTGCAAGAAGAGCCTAGCACTATACGCTAGCATAACCATACAGATATCACATAAATGTCCAATAAATCTGCAGTTATGACAATCTTCTCCTGCATTTCCTTTCAGATAAAGCATATCAGAGGACAATTTCTGTGAGCTGCTATATTTTAAACTTTATTATTTGTAGTATAGATGTAAGATTGAGAAGCAAAAAATATTCACATTTATTGTTCTAGCAACTGCAATTGAAGAGTAGAAAGACTAACAAACGGAAATAGAAAACCTTCAGAAAAGCTGAATATAATGGAGCCACTGGGGTGATGGCAGTCTCAAATCATCCTAACTGATAACCATGAAAGATTACTTATACTACAAACTAGATATTAGCTTTGATATCTTCCCTGAAGTATAAGCTGATAACTGTCAGACTGAGTAACATCATGTGATGGGTACTGCTAAGTTCTTACACTGACAAAACAGGGATCATTAAAGCTTCAACATTCTTTCAGGTAATCAATGTAATATAAGTAGTATGTGATTAAAAGCATTTAAGACATGAAAAGTGTCAAGATAAAGAACAGCTCATTACTCAAAGAATGTAGTATCTATAAAACCAGCCATCTTAGAAGGAGCTGGTCATTTATAACTGGTGCTAATGGCAACACACAACTACAGTGAATTCAGTAATTCATGTGCCAAGACTTATAAATTTTGATCATAAAATATATACACATATACAGCTGAAATATATGCACATATACATATTACTGTAACAGAAATGATGTGAAGTATGTTAATGTTTCAAAAAGACACTCGATTAATTTTAAGAAACTGCAGTTTGTCTGCACTGCTTCAAAATTTACATTTGAAATAGTCACTTTCTAATTTACTCAAACACACATTTTCAATGACATTGTCAAATCTTAGCTGAAATCTTCCCGACTCTCAATAGCCTGTGGCCAGCATAGTTTTTGCAGGTGGGGATAAAAACTCCTGTCTTTGGGAAGAATGAAACTTTCTAACGTGCAGATAAAGTCCCATCCATGTGAGAAATGGTGCTTTCTTGGAGATCAGCATGAGACTGGAGAACTAATTTGGACACAAAACTTAACTCATGATCGTTATCTTTTAATTGGAAGACAGGCTTCTCAAACTTTGCTGTCTTTAGAAAGCTCACAAAACATTACGGACATTTTATAAAACAAAAAGGATGAAGTCAAACACTTCGAAACAGTACAGACCTGCACATATACCGTTTGTTTTGGATGAAGATGGTGACTACAGGAAACATGTAACCAACATTTTTGCTGAATGCATTACTGTCAGTTGCTCAGTGACTAATGGCAAGATCAGGATTTGTATTGTACTGTATTCAGAGGTAGATGGGTTCAAGCAACCAATCCCATTCTAAGTTCACAACTGAACAACGAACAGCTTAACACAAACCTCTCTGTATTTGCTATTTTTATAAGGAAAAACTGAGATGAACAAATAAAAAAAATTATTGTAACTTACTGAGAAAATATTCAGTGGGTTAGATGCCTAACAAAAATATTCTAGCTTGCATTACAGCCCTGCTTCCATTCCCACAGAAGAAACATCACTCCAAGATCTTCTTTAGTCTGAATCACTATTATGGTTCTTAAAAATAGAGTAAATATTTAAATTAAGGGGTTCACCCAGATGGATTGAAAAGAAGAAAATATTAAAGGGGTAAGGTGTTCCATATTCTTGAGCATTTGTGCAGTATCAGTGCTTATTTTGTGTGGGAAAGTACAATATTAGCATTGGCTTATACTTACTTCTCGCATACAGGTGCCAAGGAGAATGCAAGAGGAAAAAGAAGCAATTCCATAAATCTAGAATATGCCTTGTATTAAACATATAGTTCTAACATTAGTCTAACTATTGAGAAACTATAGGAGTAGCATAACAAGGAAGCTAATTTATTGATGATTTCAACTTTACTTTTAGGATTACCACACAGGGAGATATATAAATGAATACTCACATATACATAATATTAACATACCAGAGATGAAAACTTAAGCACTGATCAGGAAATATCAAAAATCAGGATACATATGGAAACTTTATGTATATTTGGTTATAAGTTAAATATACATGCATCTGTGTTATAAATGTACATTTATACTGTCCTGGTTTTGTCTGGGATGGAGTTGATTTTCTTCCTATTAACTGGTATAGTGCTGTGTTTTGGATTTAGTATGAGGAGAATGTTGATAACACACTGATGTTTTAGTTGTTGCTAAGTAATGTTTACGCTAGTCAAGGACTTTTCATCTTCCCGTGCCCTGCCAGGTGCGCGGGGGGCTGGGAGGGAGTGTGGCCGGGACGGCTGGCCCGGCTGGCCAATGGGCTATTCCATACCATATGACGTCATGCTCAGCATATAAGGCTGGGCGAAGAAGAAGGAGGGGGGGACGGTCGGAGTGATGGCGTTTGTCTTCCCAAGTAACCGTTACGCGTGATGGAGCCCTGCTTTCCTGGGGATGGCTGAACACCTGCCTGCCCATGGGAAGTGGTGAATGAATTCCTTGTTTTGTCTTGCTTGCGTGCGCGGCTTTTGCTTTCCCTATTAAACTGTCTTTATCTCAACCCACGAGTTTTCTCACTTTTACTCTTCTGATTCTCTCCCCCATCCCACCCGGGGGGAGCGAGCGAGCGGCTGCGTGGTGCTCAGTGGCCGGCTGGGGTTAAACCACGACAATATTTAAGAAGATAAACCTGAACTTATTTGCAGGATGTTCAGAGTTACAACAAACACATTAAAACAATCAACATTAAGAGACTTTTGCCATGCTTTATTCCTTAACTTTGATATTAGAAGAATTTTTGTTTTTCAAGAAAGCTGGTTCTTTCTTGATATTGCTTTCCAATTGCTATACTTAATCTTCTTAGTATGCAAAGGGATTTTTCCTGAGAGGAGTTACAAAAAGGCAACTTCGAAGTTTCTACCTACAGCTACCTCTTATTTACATTATGTGAAACTGT
>NW_009225009.1:35390-46112 GCF_000690835.1 Fulmarus glacialis
TAAGTAAAGTGATTTTTTAAATTTTTCTGAAATTTGCTCAACAATTATGGAAAGCAAGCAAACAATATATTTCAGCCCAGGAATTTTTTTCTTAATTTCTCAGGCATTTAAAGGATAAAGTTGAATTAATGTTTTGTAACCACAGAAAACCCACCATTATCCAGTCTTTACCTAATGTCTACATTTAATTTATAGAATTCAAATTTATTGCTATCTTTTCAGAATTTAGGAAGAAAATAATCTTGCAGATTTGTTACTGTTACAAAGAAAGCTGGAACTTCACACAGTGTGAGCCACAGACAGACTTGACTGAGATTCTTCAGCCACTTCCTCAAACACCGAATAACATCTCACAGATTCCTTCACATGACGGAAAGGCCCAGAAAAAAAATGTTTGGCGAATGTTTAGTAATCTATCCATTTAAGGAATACTCAAAGACTTTCCATCCCACTAGCAGAAGACTGCTGCTACTGTCTCCAGGGGACTCCGTCCCAAATAAACATATCTTATTATAAATCTCTCTTTTTAACTTTATGTCCTCTTTGTCCAAGGGCTGAGATCAATCTAATAACTCCAGAAATTATATACATTTGATAACATTTGTCAAAGTCCAATTTAGCATGACTAAAATCCACTTATCTACCAAGAAAATTATAACAAAATTAAACCAGCAGGAAATAAAATCAAGTGTGTCTCATCTGAGCATTTGTCACAGAACAGTTGCAACATTTGTAAGCCACATTAGTTGCATGACCCCAACATGACAAAAAGTAATTCAAACATTTTTCAGTAATACAGTTGCAGTTAGTGCTAATATATTATTTACAACACTCATCCCAGCCTTCACAGGAATCCCATCCTGTTCAATTGTCATTATTATAACTACCCTCTTTCCACAGAGGCAGGGAACTGGCACGTACGCAGAGAAGTAAACAGAAGCCTCTTCTCCTGGTGGATTAGTCTCAACATTGCCAATCTTGTTTATTGGGTATTTGACCTTGATAGGGATAGTTCTCAGGTTGCCCCTTAATGAGAGAAAAATCTTATTAACAATTTAGGGCTTTTAATGCCCAATTTTCCAAAGCACTTCGATATATTCATGACTTTTACTGCCATGAAATTAGACTGTTGTAGAAGTCTAGATTGCTAAGACAGTGAAGAGGGTTTCTTTCTTCCCTACAAGCTAAGAGGATTTCTTTCTATCATAGATTCATTGGGCTTGTCTGTCCTAACTGGTAAAATATGGATGAACCTAAAGATGGTAATTACCTCTAGATATATAAAATGCATACATTAGATCTCAATTAGTCTACTGTCTTTCTTCCACAAAACCAATGCCATGTAATTTACAATGCCTAATTCAACGAATTCAAACTCTAGCCGTTATAAAGCAAAACTATAGTATAACTGTACACTTTTTTTTTTTTAAAGGTAAAGCATATAGTTGTTTAAAAGTTTACTATATCCCTGTCAGGAATACAATACCAATGATGCAACAACAACAACAAAACCGAGAAATAAAAATCACCAGGAAACAACTGTTTTACTATTTCAGTCTAAGATAAGTGTATGGCAAAACCCATGGTGCAACAACCCAATTTCCTGCTTATACCATGTATATCATAACTCATGAGGCCTACATAGTATATGGATGTGCTATGTAATCATTTAGCTTCCAGAAGATTCCACAGTGCTCAGAATTTTTTTTAGTGTTGAACTACGTAGTTTCTTTACAATGTCTTAACAATTCATGCTGTATTTTTAAATGCAAAAACCTACCTTATCAGACCGAGAGTAGTAGTCAGTAACGTGAAAACTACTATTTCCTGTATAACAAAAGTATTCCAGCAATAATGTGCCTAGGTTACTCATTCAACTCCAGATGTTCCAGAATTTTAGCCTTAGACTTCTAAAGCCGCCTTCATTATGTGCTGAACAGAAGCTCTTTGAAGTCTTACAGACACCACTATTGAGGCTCTCAATGACGACTGAGAATTTGACTCTGGAAGCCCAAAGACAAACAATCCATAGTCCACCTTGAAACATTTAAGAAACAAGTCTGTCTCTCTGCAACATGTTTGTGTATGTATACATACATATATGCATACAGAAATAAAAATAAACATAAGCATACTATCAACACTATCTTTATGTATAATGTATATTCTGGTTATAGATTAAAGTAATTTCTTTCAAAAAATGAAGAATACAGAGACAACAGGAAGACTTTCAAGTGCTTAGGCGACCTGCATAGAATAAAAGTGTGAGAGGGTGATCCATCCTGATAGGTCAAGATACCATAATTAAGTAATAAACATCACAAATAATAAAAAAAAGGGAAAGTAGGAAGAAAATACAAATCTAGAAATTATGTGAAAACGTCAATTTTGCTGAATAGTCAAATGACATTGCTTACTGCAATGCAGTGACAGCTTAAAGGAGCACCTCTGTGAGCAGTGTAGGAAAAGTAATTTGTGATGAAATGTGGCAGAAACAGCTACTGATTTTTGTCTAGGGGAGACACATACTATACATCAGCAAAACAATTTCATAACGTTGCAGTTTGGAAGTTCCCTCCAAGCTCAGATACAGAAATACATCTTTAGATAAATCAGACTATAAATCTATGAGTTAAAATTTTATATTCATTTTGTCACTTAAAACTCAAAAGCAAGGTATTCCCACAAGTAAGTCAGGCTGCACAGCTTTGATTATAACCTCTTATATCCATTATTAGAATTCATTCTTTACATAATCACCTCTAGATTCTATGCAGGAGCCCCGTTTCATTTAGCAAGCAGATGTTTACAGATTACAGGGTTGGTTTCTTTGCTTTCTAAAACTGGTATATAGCTAAATCTGTTTTCTTCTCTCACCCACTACATGGTACCCAGCTTTGAATGGTCTCCCAAACAGGAATCTCTCATGTTCTGGTAGTTCCACCTTCCTTGACCCATTCACATAGCACTATCATCATTCTCCTGAGAAAGCAAGGACCATGCCTCATTTCATTCACCTGGCATTCTAAACCAGGAAGAGCAGCGAGCACTGCTGGGTGCCACTGGCCTCCCTAATGTATCTTGGTCACTAATTTGAAAGAGTATGGAATTGGCAGGTGTCTGGAGACTAAGAAAAAGATGAGGAAAGATGACCCTGTTCTCCCCAGACAAGATCTCTACTCAGTACCTCTCTCAGAAAAGACAGGAGCATAATTTTCTCTAGCACTGAAGTTATACAAGTAACGAGATAGTGAACTTCGGTATTAATCATTCTCATTCTGCATACAAACTATTCCAGAGCTCTGAGACTCCTCAGAAAGAAAAACAATGAAAGCAATATAATACTAATTTGCAGACAAAGAACTGAGATCTAGTACAACTAAACAATTTGACCAGGTTTACAAAAGAAGTCTTGTATGTGAAACAGATATTCAGGTGCTTTTTCAATGAGCATCACAAGATCTTTCTACCTTTCATATCCCTCCCTGACCAGTTAGATCTTTTAGTCCAGCCTGTTTGAATTATCAATAAAACAACGCGTATAGATGTATGACATGAGTCCAGCATTAGTAACACCATGTGTTTTGAAACACGGCAGGTGACATTCCTAATCAGATTACTGTTCTCATACATGTTGCTTTCATCCTCAAAAATATTTTTTTAATTGTAATTTACCCAAGTATATTAAAAAGCATTTTAATTTATAGTAAGGATTTAATAGTCAGGAAGTTGTTTCTGAAGCGTATGTGGCTAACAGCTTGGGAGACTTAAATACAATGTTTATTTACAAAGGTACACAGCATCATCACCCAGAGCTCCTGGAAGTTACTCTGTCAGTAAAGCTTAAAGTTATTCTGAGGGGACACCAGAGTTCAGTCTCCAGGACAGCTGAGTCATTTGCTTCACAGCTGACAGAGTACTGCGGTGCAGTCTTCTGAAATATCACAGTTAAGTCAAAATTGTTATGAATAGTGAGAGCAGTCACCCAGTTTGAAAAAAGGACATAACATACTGGTTTTAAAATGTTTTATAGGATCACAGTAGAAATAAACAAAAAGTCCTGTAATGATAAAGCCCCAAGCCTTGGAATATCCAAGTGCCTCTTGAACAATTAATGGATCCGACAGCATGATCTCTGTGGAATACTGTTGCACCGCTCATACCATCCAAAACACTCTGATGTGCTAAAATGCAACCCCACAAATAACATCAGTTCCTATCAATTTGACCCTCCTGCTACCTGAGATTTAGAATCCATCACCTAAATAATACATCATACTAATCTATGGAAATAGACACACACAATGTTAATGTCAAGTGTATATCTCAAGCGTGCCTTTGGCAGAAATTAGATCTCTAAATGAAAGACCTAAAATTCCTGCCCAGAGTTCTAAGAAAGTGTAAGTTTTCATAGTAAATTTGCCTCAGTACTTAAGGTTTTGCTTATACATATGCATCACACCTGTCCATGCTAAACATCTCTGGATACTACCCACATACAAGTGGTAACAGGACCTACAAACTATGAGTCCTCTGTGTCCTCTGACACAGTAACATCACAATATGTAAGTGTCTCTGTTCAGCTGACTTTAAAAAACTTACTACAAGATAGCAAACTGCAGAAACCTGACTTAAAGTTGTACAGTTTCTGAACTCTTAATCCCGTGATTCAATTCCACAGAGCAACACTGCCTTTCGTATAGTTGCTTTTCCAACTGGGACAAAAAACTGAAATAGTCACAGGCAATGGAACAAAAACTACAACTATGGCATCACCTAATACAATGCCCCAGGGAGGTTTCATCTGCCTCTAGACATACAGCAGAAATTTAATCTCTTGTTTTAAGTGAGTTCTAGGAGGAATCTCTTTCAAACTAATAAAACATTTTGAACTGCAAACACACATTTCTTGAAACTATACGTATTACTGGATTAATTATTACATGAGTTAAAATTATGATTTTAAGTAAATCTTACATCTGTATGCCTCAGCCCTTATAATAAACAATACACATTTAAAAAATATTTCAAATAATTTAAAAACATCCCAAATAATCAGTTTACTACTGTTGAAAAACAGAGTGCAACTACGCTAAATTTAGTGATAGTGATTTAGTAACAAGCGATAGAACGAGAGGAAATGGCCTCAAGTTGTGCCAAGGGAGGTTTAGACTGGACATTAGGAAAAACTTCTTCACTGAAAGAGTGGTCAGGCCTTGGAACAGGCTGCCCAGGGAAGTGGTGGAGTCGCCATCCCTGGAGGTATTTAAAAGACGTGTAGATGAGGCGCTTAGGGACATGGTTTAGTGGGCATGGTGGTGTTGGGTTGACGGTTGGACTTGATGATCTTAGAGGTCTTTTCCAACTGTAATGATTCTATGATTCTATGATTCTATTATACTTAATTATTATAATTATATAAGCACTTGATCTGGAAGCCAGAGTAAAGGTTAAAGATGGAATAGAAATTTCTGGTTTTCCCTAGTCATCAGTAGCTTTTCAAAGTACTGCTTAGAAATAATATCTTTATGGATCTTCTATCTACTGTTTATTTTGTTAATACTTTTTAAAGGCAGTATCTTTAATACCACTACAGCTGAAACTAATCTCTATCTTTCTTTAGCACCTAAATGACTATCTTTTCACCACTATTTTTCGAGGGCCACAGTTGCATCAAGACATATTCATAAGCAAAATCTTAATCTGATAGCATATGTGTAGCTATCAGGAAACCTACAACCTTAATAAAAAATATTTTAAGTCTTCCTGTGAGAGAAATGGGACCCACAAACGTGAAAAGATAAATATGAAAGAAAACTGTAACTGAGATTTCTCATTTTGGAGCTCTGATTATACCCCAAAAAGCTAAATGCATTTTTGCTGAGAAAACAATCTCTGTCATCAAAAACAATTCAGAACAATCCCAGGTCCTAAATTGTTGAGGAAAGAAGAGTTGGTTTCCTATTTGAAATTCCGCTGAATCTTCAGAAGGCTCTGGACAGAACCTTACAGTGATTCACAGGCTGGTATAAACAGAAGTCTATGCAAGTCAATGTAAACTACAAGGAGCTGGAAGAAGAGATTGTGATTTGCAGCTGTTATTTATACGCATGGTGCTTTAAAGCACAGTAAAGAGACATGACAAATTAGTTCCTTTGATTCAATTCTCAATTTGGTTTTAGAGGCTTAAAATAAGCAGAGACTCAGGATAAGAGCTGGAAGATGCCTGCAGAGCTTCTAATCAAAGTAAAGGACTAATAATACTTAACAATCTTAGTAACCACCTGATTATTTTTTGTAACTAGCCACTGAAAATTAATAGCCTTCAGAGCCAAATATATAATAATTGAAAAACTGAATATAAGCAAGCAAATAAAAAATATCATTTAAAATAGAAAATTATATGGTTGAATGTGAGGGGGGCAGAGAGAAAAAACAAGTTGCATAAATAGGCCTATCATTTTTAACTTGTTTCGCTTCACTTTCTTCTGTCCATAAATTTTATTCTGTATTTATACATCTCCAGACATCTGGCAGCTTAGCCAGAGTAGAAACTTCAAACGCACTTGTGAATATTCACATCTCGGACATGTTCACCATACAAGTATATATCATGCCTACGATACACACACAGCACTTCTACTGTAAGACTTCCCTATTACATAAGAACTCTGCACATGATAGTAGTCCTTCAGGTTTATTTAAATTTATTCTAACTTCTTTTTATGGAGTTGCCTTCAACTTGACCTTCAAGCATATTTACATGTTTAATGGACGGCATTTAATTGAAAAATCTGTTTAGAAAATAAAAATTAAGTCAATGAATAAAAATCCTGAAACAAATCTCAATTAAGTGGCTACTTTTGTAATTACTGCTATGATCTTTCAGTTTAAATGGAATTACCATATCATACAAGAGAATACCCTGGTAAAGCTAAAAAATGAGTATGAAACAAATAAACTGCACCATTTTACCCTATTAGTGTTGCATTGGTTCTTTATACCTCCACCTCCCCCGACCTTTTAATGGCTACATTCAATTTTTGAATCCCAGCATTCTCTAGACTCTTCACATATACAACAATAGTATTTTCAGGGTGACACTTCATGAATATTATTAGAACCTCATAGCAAATAATAATTGCAGTCACTAAAAAGATTCTCATACCTTGGGTAAATTTCTTACCCTACCACTGCTCAGTGTATCAATATTGTCTGTTTAGGACCATAATTGGCATGTAATAGATGGAAGTTTCACTCTAGGTTTACTTAGATAAGTGTAACTTAGAGCAGAATTTTATTATCAAATAACATTCAATATCCAGAAGTGCAGATGTATCGATGATGAATGAAAAATACATGACCACAATAACCACTGTTACCGTTATTCAACTTTCATATAAAATCACATTTTCAGAAAATCTCAACAGCTTTATTATATATGCATACTTCTAAAGTTTTGAGTCTCACTTACATACAACCAGATATTCAAAATTCCTCCCATGGAGAAATGCACAACGCAGAAAAACAGAAAACGTTATCAACTACAATCTTAATATGAAAATACAGTTAGTTAAGTACCCGTTATACTGAAAATAAAGGATTTTTGTTTTAAAGTACTGTCATGCTGAGTGCTCCTGAACACTAGTTAAATGATGAAGGTAGTTAATTTTTTTGCAGAGAGTGATTTTCTATAATCAGAACAGAAAAAAAAAAAAATAAACACAGGAATAAAAATTGTGTATAAGGCTAGGAGACAAATACTATAAACAGCCACCTTTCCTGCTTGGCATAGAAAACAACTGAATTGTGAGCAGTCATATAGTGTAAAGCTAAAATAAAGAAACCGCAAAAAGCGGTGGTGAGGTGCCAAGGCAGACTAGCAGTGTTTCAGACCCACCTCCATGATTTACATGTATTGAGGCATTGTATATACTTTTTGTAAATCACAGTAATTAACTTTTTAGTATTCTGAACAGGGGGGAAGGCTGGGGAAGCACACAGACATAGAGGGATTCAGCTGAGAATGTAATAAACTGAACTAATAACTTGGAACCTGCTCATCTTTAATCCGCTTTGGTCTTCCCTCTTGGGAAGGGAAAACCTCACCAGTCATACTGGAGGTCTCACTCATCCATAGCTCTCTCCTGCTTCCTCGTCTTACTCTCTTTTCAATTTACAGTCTTCCATGCCCTACATCAAGTACTTTTCAGAATAACACTTTTGACTCTGTAAATGAGATGTCTGCAAGTACGCTTGACATCTTAATATGCTGCAACGTTCTTCTTGAAAAAACAAACACTTAAATAACTACTTTATGGCTTATCCATTTTATAAGACTAAATCAAAAGCTATTTTTCCTGGAAAATTCTTTCAAATTTTTAAATTTAAGAAAAAGATTCAAATTCTGAAAAAAAATGTAGCAGCTTTATAAAAATGGTGGCAAATTAAACCTTGGCAATACTTGTTACTTTTCTCCAAACTCTGAAATGTTAAATTAAAAACACATCTAAAGTAATTCAAACAGTTTACTTTTTGCACAAATTTCATACTCTTTACTTAAACAAGCATAAATGTTGAAAACATTCTTTCTGCTATGTCCCACAGCTACATTGTTCCACTTTGTTTTCCTATTTTATTTGAGGACATAGGGAGATCTGTGGGAAAGGGACACTTTGCATTGCTCAAGACTCTGGGCAGAGTCCTTACTTTTCTCTTCAGAAATTGCAATAATAATAATGTGGAAATGAGCATATTAACGTTTGTAAAGGCCTCATATAATAATAAAAATTTAAATAAATAGTTTTCCTACACTTTTCCATTGTTTCACTTCTCTTCTACTTTTTTTTCTAACTTGGTGTTTTGCTTTCCTTTTTTCTGTAGTTCAGTATTCTTATTAGTTAGGGGAAATCAGGCTGGATCCGACAGCCCTAGAGAGGTGAGGCTGCCGCAGCTCCACGCGCCCGGTCCAACCCGTAGCGAGGCCGAGCTCGTATTCCCAGTGGGTACATGCACACAGATCATGCATATGCACCACATACGTACAAATATATGCAGCCAGCCACACCAATCAACTCAGTCAAAGACACAGAGCATTCATATGAACAGAAATAGCACCAAAAGCCTCATCCCACTCCCCTCCCTGGCTGAGCAGGATGGAGGTGCACTAGTAGGAATATAAATACACACACATACAACATGGATCCCTCCCGCAGCCGGGCTCAGACACTCAGTCTGCCCAGCAGCTGCCCTTGGATCCCAGTCTCCCCAGTTGCTGTCACCTGGACATATGAGCCCCTGAGGGGGCAGCCCCACTCCCGCTGCTGGTGCAGACCCCGTACTTACACACACACACAAAGCTGGCCTTGGTTCCACTCATTCGGGTCTCTCCAGTCACCGCCACCCAGGCACGCGGGCCCTCCAACCTGTGGTCTGACTCCAGTTGCTGGCACCCAGACTCCCATCCAGACCCACTCAGTAGAGAGTCCCTCACCCAGGAAAGAGTTAGAGAGGAACTGAATAAGCAGATAGGACAGACCGAGTTTCTACGATGAAATGACCAGCTTGGTAGATGTGGGGGGAGCAGTGGATATTGTCTACCTGGACTTCAATAAGCCTTTCGATGCTGTCTCCCATAACACCCTCATAGAGAAGCTGTTGATGTATGGGCTGGATGAGCAGACAGTGAGGTGGACTGAAAAATGGCTGAACGGGCCAGGACCAGAGTGTGGGGATCAGTGACACAAAGTCTTGCAGATGGCCAGTAACTAGCAGTGTATCCCAGGAGTGAACATTGGGTCCAATCCTGTTCAACATCTTCATTAATAATCTAGAAGATGGGGCAAGTTGGCAGCTGATACAAAACTGGGAGGAATGGCTGATACACCAGAGAGTTGTCCTGCCATCCAGAGGGACCTCTGGAGACGTGCGCTGACAGGAACCTCATGAAGTTCAACAAGGAGAAGTTGAAAGTCCTGCACCTGGGGAGGAACAAACACATGCTGGGGTCCGACTGGCTGGAAAGCAGCTTTATAGAAAAGGACATGGGGGTCCTGGTGGACACCGAATTGAACATGAGCCAGCAATGTGCCCTTGCAGCACAGAGAGTGATGGTATCCTGGTCTGCATTCAGAGGAGGTCAAGGGAGTTGATCCTTCCCCTCTACTCAGCACTGGTATGGCCACACCTGGAGTACCGTGTCCGGTTCTGGGCTCCCCAGTACAAGAGAGAGAGTGCTGAACGAAGGGCCACTAAGATGATTAAGAGACTGGAGCATCTCACCTACTAGGAAAGGCTGAGAGAACTTGGACTCTTTTGCTTTTAGAGAAGAGAAGGCTCAGGGAGGGCATTTCATGAGTATATATAAATAATTGAAGGGAGGCTGCAAAGAGGATGCAGCCAGTCTCTTCTCAGTGGTGCCCAGTGACAGCACCAGAGGCAATGGGCACCAAGTGAAACACAGGAGGTTCCCTCTGAACATCAGGAACCTCTATTTTACTGTGAGGGTGACTGAGCACTAGCACAGGTTGCCCAGAGAGATCGTGGAGTCTCCATCCTTGGAGATATTCAAAAGCTGTCTGGACATGGTCCTGGGCAACCTGCTCTAGGTGGCCCTGCTTGAGCAGGGGCATTGGACGATATGACCTCTAAAGGTCCCTTCCAACCTGAACCATTCTGTAAAATGTCTGTACAGACAGGCACATAGAATCATAGAATCATTAA
>NW_009225010.1:0-3198 GCF_000690835.1 Fulmarus glacialis
GCTGCGTGCATTGGTGTAGATGCATTTCATTTGGGCTATTGATCCTGCCACTTTTTGGGGGGAGAAGCCCTAATTCCTACGTGACCATTCTCAGGCGCTTCTGTGGTTTCTAACACATCCATAACCCTTGCGTCTTTGCTGCCACATGGATATCCATCCCCTACCTCCACTGAGATGACAGACTGAAGGACCTCACTAGCACACTGTCCCTCAAACTTCGGCATGCCATACTATCTCTAGCGAGCCTGGTTTTATCCCTTTGCCCCTTCAAGAGTTTAGAGCTCTTTCCATGAGCCCTGCTAACTCCTGCGCAAAGATCCTTTTCTCCCTTTCAGACAGGTGTACCCCATCTGTCGCCAGCAGGTCTGGTGTCATGTAGACAGACCCATGATCAAAAAACCCAAAATTCTGCCAGTGACACCAGGCTTGGAGCCAGGTATTGATCTGCTGGCTTTTCTTGTTTCTTCCCTCATCGTTCCCTGCAAGTGGAAGGATAGAGGAGAACAGTACTTGTGCTTAACCTGTCGTCCCAAGGCCCTGAAGTCTCTCTTGATTGCCCTTAGGCTTCTTGTTGCAACTTTATCGCTGCCTACATGAAAAATCAATAACGGATAATAATCTGAGGGCTGTACCAGGGTAGGACGTTTTCTCGTCACATCTTTAACCCAGGCTCTGGGAGAATTGCAGACATGTATAGCAAACAGGGGCTGGAAAACTGCCCGGTGTAAGAAAACCAGCCTGAGTGTCATCTTCCCAGATGGTGCCATGCATGAGGAGAAGAAGCTGCCGCAGGCATTGATCTACTGCTCCCTCATGTCTGTGCTCTGGTCTGCAGAAGGGTCTCTTGCAACCTGGAGGAGAGCAGGTTTGCTAGGGATGGTGGAAGCATCCTGTGCATAGCCAGGTGATATTGCTGTCACCAGGTCTCAGCTATGAGGGAACCAAGGCTGCACATGATCTCCATAAGGTCTCACCATGTGGGATCGGAGGCATTGCTTTGCCACCTTGGAGGTAAAGAAGACAAAGCAACATGTGAAGCAAGCTGGGAGACCACACATTTCATCTGAGAGTGGCCCAGGACCAGATGAAATGTTGCCCAGGGCTGACAAAGACTCACTACATCTCTGTCCCTCAGCCCCGTGCTGAGTGCCAGGAGCGAGTAATTACAGGATCTTGTTCTTGAAATAACTTCACTGCTGCTGCCTTTGGAGCAGCTAGACCAAACCCTTCTTGAATGAAGTCTGTCAGGACCAGTCCAAGCAATTACACCTGGGTGCTGGTTTTTAAAAAGTCCGGTGGTCTCCAGATCAGTGGTCCTAGGAGGGTGCACAAGAGAGACTGCTCTTCCAGAGATTTTCCAAGAGGACCCCCACATCACCTTGAGAATACGTTACTTTTACTGAAGCCATCCATTTCACCTTGGACCTTCTTCAGTGCCTCTCAGATAAAGTATTCCTCAGGGACTGCAAAGGCTGGGGAGTTAGGAGCTGTCTCCGGATGGGCATTTATTAGTAGTAATGTACAGAAGCAATGTACAGAAGGTGGCTTTCCCAGCCTTGGATCAAACACAGCATAGGCAGGGTGCACCCCAAATGAACAGCAGTTGAGCAAAATGGCTAACTACCCTTTCAGCTTGCAGGGGGGGCTGGATGTTCATGGGTACCTAGATCAAACTGGGTAATGGGAGCTGAAACGCATGAGCTACCTCATGAGTTTTGACTCAGGTCTTTTTCTCCTTTAAGTCATTTGGACTCATTACTATGGTGTCACTATTTGGGGAGCTGACATTGAAAAAGTGATCCCACCATGTGGTGAGGGAGATAGATGTGAGTAAAGACCTTTGAGGTTTTGGCCTTTACCTTAATTACATAATTTGAATGCTCTTGGGGGTTTTTCTCTGCTTTTTCCATTGCAAAGTGAATGGATAATTATGTCTTGTGTTTATAAGTAGCTATATGATGTGCTTCCTTATTGGGCTAATAATTACTGGGGAAAGATTAACAAAGAACAGACATTTGAATAGTTGTTTGAAGTCCAATTTTTTGGTTAAGCAACAGAAAGGGTCGAGTGCCTTGACTGGTGCACCAGCCACTCATTGGATCCATAAGGTTTGTGTTCCCTATGTTCTTGGACTAAGTTAACAAATATTTACAGGCTGAGGCTCTGATTCAGCAAAGTGCTCAGCTGTGTGCTTAAATCTCCTTGGCCTCAGTGGCACTTAAACACAACCTTGTGCAACTTGCTAAATTTGAGGACCTTGGATTTTTTGGATAACAAAGACAACATGTCATTGCCAAACTAAGGGTCACCGAGTCACATTGCTGGCTAGCAGAAAGCTCTTTATCCCTTTTGTTCTCTCTTAAATGGTGAAATAGTAGCTGACTAGGTATTTTTCACATGTGTTTACTTTTTTTGTGGCAATGTTGTTGATTTCTAAATGACCTGTATGAAAATCTTTTAACCTGGATTCTGAGTTTGGAGGGCTCACACTTTTTTGATTTGCTTTTTTTGTGGTGCTGGTACAGCTGCAAGGCAATCAGGAGATTTTCTCACATCCACCAGGTGAAGAAAGATTGCTGAGAAAGTCTGATGTCCCTTTTGTGAATGAAAATGCAGAAGGACTCACTCAGCAGGTGGCCGGGAGGGTCACTTCTCTGCAGTGCTAGTTCATCACCGAGTGAGACTCATAGAGCACCTCAGGAGATCAAACCCCCCTTATATTCAGTGTGTGCATTTCTTTTTTCCTTGCTCTTGCACTCCCTCTGCTGATCCAAATGATCTATTAGAATAAAGAAATGCTGGTGCCAGAGCTAAGCAAAGTGTAGGGTGAAAAAAGCTGTATAGCAAAAAATAAACCTGCTCATCCCAGATGGAGATTACCTGAAGTTCAGGGGGCAGAAGGGAAAAAAACATAGTGAGAAATGGAGATGTGGCAAATACAGTCCCAAAGCAGGGGGCTCCCAGCAGCCCCAGCCTGAGCATGAACTTCTTCAAAACCCTGAATTCCTCCCTATTGAAGCCCCCACCTCTGGACAAGCTCAAAAGTGGTGGCAGCTTCTTCAGTGGGCCAAGAGCCCACCTACAGAGTTGTCTGAGGTAGAGCTGAGCTCCCTCTTCTCTCCAGCAGTGGCCATAGCAGAGGTGTGCTGGTTTTGGCTGGGGTAGAGTTAATTTTCTTCACAGTAGCTAGTACAGAGC
>NW_009225010.1:3589-26021 GCF_000690835.1 Fulmarus glacialis
CCATTAAACTGTCTTTATCTTACCCCACGAGTTTTCTCACTTTTACTCTTCCAATTCTCTCCCCCATCCCACCAGTGGGGAGTGAGCGAGCGGCTGTGTGGTGCTTAGTTGCTGGCTGGAGTTAAACCACGATAAGAGGTCATAGAATTCATGGGTTAATTCGGGTTGGGACGACTTCAGAAGGTTTCTAGTCCAACCTCCTGCTCAAAGCAGAGTCGCCTTCAGCAATCAGCCCAGGTTGCTCAGGGCTTTCTTCAGTTTGGTCCTGAAAACCACCAAGGATGCAGACCACAAAACCTGTCCCAGTGTTTGACATCTTCACAATCCAGTTAGATCTACTTCAGGCACTCTCTAAGTCAGCACCAAGGTCTTGAGCTAGCACAGCCAAAGCTGTATCAGGCTGCGGTCACTCCTGGACGTCTGCCTTTGTCATCACTAAAACTAAGTCCTTCTGGGTACAGAAGAGAAGCCCAGTTGAACCTTTGGAAACAAGCAAGTGCCTGGGTTTAGAAAGTAAAGCTGCCAACCTCCTTTCCTTGGTGCACTCACATACCAAACCAGTAGTCTCCAGAGCTGGAAAACCAGACCTCCAGCAGTTAAAGACAAGAGACCCTTTGGCCATGGCCGCTACAGTCTCACCTTAATAGGTCAGGCCCATAGGACCCATTTCTCACCACTGATAGATACACCATCAGCAGAGAAAGGAGGCAAGGGCTTATACAAGTGCCAGCAACTTTCCCATTCAGCTTGCACCTTGAGGAGCTTCAGCATCTGGAGACCCTTTACATGGCATCATCCCCCAGACAGAGGTGGGGTTGCTCTCAGTGGACAGATAGGGTGAGATGTGATGACTAGGGTTGGAAGAGCAGAAGGCAGCTCTCCACTCCTCCATCTCTCTCTTCACAGACCAAAGCTGCTGTCCCCTGCTCCCTTTTCCTTCCCCAGTCTTGTGGTGACAGCTCAGGTCATGGTGGCTCTCTGCAGCCCAAAATAACCAGGAGGAGATGAGGTAGCAAGGAGGCAGGTGGCATTCACCTTCCTATACCCTCTCCAAACCATGGCCAAGGCATGTGTCTGTCTGTCTGTCACCCACCCTCTTCTGTGGATGCCTCTTGGTCCTTTGGGGTGAACTTCGGCACTACCAGCACATTGGGTGCTTACTCCTCAAAAAACCAAACCCAAAATAAGAAGCCTCATTGTTCAGCTTTGGAGGCAAGCTCTGTAGGCCAGAAGAAACATAACCCACAGGGGCCCAGTTAACCTTTCCCCAAACCATTTTGCCTTTCATAAGCCAAAAAGATGAGAACTAACGGGGCTGCTGGGAAGCGGGGGAGAAGCAGAGAATTGCTCTCTGTGTCCTTTAGAAGGTCCCAAAAGGAAAAGGTCTCTCACAAGGAGTTTATTTTCATTAAAAATGACAGGCCCAGCTCAACCAGTCAAATAAACAAAGCAAGTCTGTAGAACAGCAAGTGCAAAAGGTCCTGGGTTATTTATAAAGGGCTTTTAAGTATATTAGGCCTAACACCAAGATAAATCAACCTTGCTAGGATTCCAGAGGCATATCACATGTGGCTCTAGCTGTTGTCAGCTTTGTGCTGGAATATATTTAGCCTCCTGTTATCTGCCAAAACCTCCCTGCTTTTTCCCTGGGGACTCCCCTTTGAAAATTAATACATTGAGACCAGGCACAAGTTCCTGTCTTCAGTCACATATTGACCAGCTCAAACCCTTCAGAAGCATTCAAATCCTTGCCATTGCATTCAACAGATATTTTGCTGCCCAGTGTGTTGTGGAATGGTGAAGGTCCCTGTCCAAGACCAGGTTTGCTCAAGCCAACAGGGTTTTTTTTTTTCTGAGACAGGCTATTCAGTGCAGAGGGTCACCAACTTCTACCACGGTGAACTTCAATTCAAATAAATCTGAGGGATTACTTCTCATCTGGTCAGAAGGAAGATGAGGATGTTTGGGATCTTGTGGGGCTTGTTCACACAGCCGGTTGAAGACCCTGCAATCCAACTAGATAAAATGTGAGTGATTTGTGAAAGGGACAGTAGGAGTTGGCTCTGCTGCCTCTGGTCTCTGGGATGTAGGACTCTGGGAACCAAGGCAAGCTACAGGAGCAACGGAGGTAAGAGGAAGGCTCAATCTAAAAGCTGGCTCCTTCACTTTGACTTCTGGGCTCAAAGCTTGTAGAGCGGCTGGAAGAAAATTAAGGGTCTGGTCCATCTGAGACACAGATATACCTCATTTTCTGGCAACCAGTCCTTCATGTTCAGACCCTGGGCAAAGCTAGTGCTGGGAAATAGCCACATGTTGGTCTGCTGCTGCCAATTCAACCTCTCTTGCATTTCAGATCACTACTTACAGTGGCATGGGCACAGGAGAACTTCTTCTTCAGTGCTTTCTTCTCATGTCCCATCAGCACAACTCTGTACCTTCCCAGAGCCAGGGTCCAGCCCAAGTCCAGTATGACGTGGCATGTCCAGAACTGCACAGAGCGGAAGAGGATTTCAGCTGAAGATTTGCTGTAGAGGTGTCTACATGTCAGTGTTTACTGCATGCTAGGGGTGCAATCTAGTGTCCTAACACAGGTCTTTCATACCGCATGTGGTTTTTCCACTGACCTCCAACTGCCACAATAGCAGGATATGGGTGTCCTATGGGTCTATCTGGCCTTCCCTATATATCTCTCGGGTATCCTGATGCATCTCAAACAGTACCAGATGTTTAGGCAACTGCATTATTCTGTATGTCCCAGAAACTTGGGGACAAATTGGGGGAAACTTGTCCCATATAGTGCCTTGCACTGTAAAGCTAGGGATAGTCCCATTTCTAAGTCTCATTTCTGGCTTTAATTGCTTCAGCTCTTGTTTGGAAAGGACGCTATGTCAGGGGAGGGGACTTTTGAGGTAGAGGAAAAATGTTCTTAGAGCAATGTTCAGATGGGTGCCCATACTTGTGATCCCAGTTCACCCTCCAAATAACTTGGCTGTTTGTGCATGCCTGCTAGAGCAATCTGGACAGCTGGATTCCCTCTTCCAGAGAGGATTCAGGACAGGCTTTTCATCTTTTTTTTATGATGAGGTCAGATGCCTCTGTGTGCCACTGCCTGGGAAGGTGATGATATTCTTTCATCATCACAAGGCCAAGGCCAACATCATAGGTAAGGTTTCTGAAAAGTAGTGCAGAGAGAGAAGTATACCTGATTTGGAGAATCCTTTGGATTTGCTTTTCAATGCCAAATGCCTCAGCTGTTTTCAATTTATTGAAATTAACTCCAGTTTAGTAACAGCCAATAATTGCCTAATTGGTTTGAACTAATTGACTACATACAGCCCAGAAGATGCCAGCTGGTGACCCCCTGCCTTTCTGAAAAGGCTGTGGGAATTGTCTGCAGGAACAATTGCTCAGCAGGAAAGTTTTGCAAAATCAAGCTTCACTGTGAGAAAAAGCTGTGGTTTTGCTCAAGTAATTCCATTTTTTTGTTTGTTTGTTTTTCTTCCCGGAAAACTCAAATCAAATATCTTCATTTGGATTAGTTCCAGGCCAGATATTTGCTTTTAACTTTGTGCCATGACAGAGCCCCAGCAAACTTCTTGCTTCAGCTGAGCTGTGCTGGTGATGCTTGTGAACATGGCTCCCCTTCCCCTTAGCCAGACAAGAAGCAGATGAAAGCATTGAGATTGAGGAAAATAAAAGTTTGGCTATTGGGTCTTATATAGGGACTTCTGTAGTCCTTTGCCCCCATAAATAGGAAATGAAACTGTTTTTTCCAGGATGACAGCTCTCCATCTTAAATACGAGAGTTAAAAGATCATCTGTCTTAAAGATAAGAGTTAGCCAAATTTTAGCAACCCCAGAGACTGAGACGCTCCCTATGAAAATCAGGGGTCTGGCCTCCACTGCCAATTGCTTTTCTTTCTTTCCTCCATCCCTGCGCTCAGCAACTTGCTGTTTGATGCCCCAAATATTTCTGAGGGGAGAATCAGGCTGGAAAATGCTGAGGATGAAGGTGATCTCTCCTTGAGCCATTCAGTCCAGGACCAGCAATATCAGCATTGCTCTGGCCAGCTATAAAATCCCAGGCTGGAGCTGCTCACACCCGGTTAATTCCTGGAAGCTTGCACCAGATGGCAGTGCCAGCCCATCTGTAGCTTCATCTCTTAAATAACTGAAAAGGCAAGCTCTGAAGCATCCCTGAATTGTTTTTTTTTTGTGTGTGTGTGTGTTAATGGCTGATACCTGCTGGAGTGCGTGAGCCATGCAGGTGTCCCATGCAATGGTCCATGCTAAGCTGTGCCTCTGCTGTATCTTGCCAATATCCTGGGAGGAATATATAGATAGGAGAGAAAACAGCCATCACTATGTTCAGGACAAGGAACCATTTACAGAGGGGAAAGCGTGGCTGGGTATAAGGGGTCAGAACAGAGTGGGGAAGGTGCCAAGAGCAAGATCAGGGATGAGCAGCACAAGCCATCAAGAAACTGTCCTGTCCATTGGCCTAGTAGATATTGCCCACCTCAGTGGGTTGAAAGCAGCTTGTACAGAGCCCTGATAAATGCACGTGTCTCTGGTCACTGATCTCTGCCTCCACATGCTGCGGCACTGACCTTGCAGTGATGCTAAACAAGTTTTGTTGTCTCTGAGTCTTTTCGTGCTCCCCTCCAGCAGTTCCCAGGGGCCCGGCTCTGGGAGACAGGCTGGAGCCTCCACAGTCAGTCTGGCCATAAGCATTTTCATCACTCTGATGTATGTTCCCAGTGCTCCCAGAACCTGTCAGGGAGCTGCTCGGTAAAGAGCAATTGGATTTACAGAGCTCGTTCCTGGACGGGAAGCACTGGCGGGTTGACAGGCCAGATCCTGCACATACCTGATTATCTCTGGCCACGTAGAACCACAGCCATGCAATCCAAAGGGCTTGTCCCATCGTGGTGGGTGGGAGGTAGAGCTCGCGCCGTGAGCCCTGACTCACGTCCTGCCCATGCATTGGCTTGGATTGCGATGCAGCATGAGCAGGGGAGGGCTGTGTACGGAAACACCTCCTGCGTGGACACAGGTGGCATGATGAGCAGAGCTGGACACAAAACAGGCCTGTCAAGACGTTAGCTGAGAAAACTAAACTTTCTCTGTACAAGCCTCTGACATGCTGGCCTGAAAAGCAGCAGCCAGCGAGCTGGGGCTTGCCCCGATATCACGCTGGGGACACACACATTGAACTGTGTTGGTTGAAATACGGAACTTCCCAGCCTGATCCTTCTCTGTCCAGCATTTTAGGCTTATTATTTCTACCTGAACAAGACCAGGAATGTGATTTACCTGGTCACGTAGGAGCCTGGCATCCTCCCTACTCAGAGGTGAAGGATGGCTCTGGGAGGAGGCAGGGAGAAGGCAGCTGGTTGAGGAAACCAGTCTGGCCTCACTGGGACATGGCATTTGCCATTGCCTGATGCAATAATAAGCACCTGCTCTATGCCATGGTGGTTTGAAAGCCCTGGTTGCAGCCGGCAGAAGTTTCCATCCCCCATTTGCCCCTGCAAGCACAGCCTGATCCCAGGGGAATTCTGCATCAGAACGAAAGTATGTCCTAACATTAACATGTGCAAAGGTTTAGACCAGGCTGTCAAACAAACCCTGATCGTTCATTCTTCAGCAGTTATAGATCCAAGCTACATAAATCGGTGACAGACTATGCTGAGAATTCATCCACCTTTCTCTTCTGGAAACCCTCAAGGAATTTAGGCATGACATGCCTAATGACCCTGCTGATCTCTTCAGCCAGTCAGGCAGATGTGTTTGCAGGTGGTGCCAATCCCCTGCATGACAGGACAAGCACCCTCTGACCAGGGAAGAGGACCACAGAGGGCAGGTTGCAGGCAGCTTGAAGTTATGTACCTGCCCAGGGTCATCTCTCCCCCTCAATTCAATGGGGTGGGTAATAAAATGGTTTCCTTATTCTCCGAAATTCTGAAGAACTTCCGACTGAGGAAAAAAAAATGAAGTCATCAAGTTTTTCACAGAAAATCAGAGAGAATGGGGCAGATGCAGTTACTTTTGCTTGGCCAGTCCATAGACAGGTCACTTAAATGGCCTGCCATAGTTCACATCTCTGTTTCACCCTCATCCAACTCAACTACCCAACTTCCAACCACTGCCAGAAGTGAGCCCATATTTACCCCTGCTATTGCAGAATCATGCAGGCTAGAAGGCTATGAGCTGTGCCCAAAGCTGGGCTGAGCCACAGCAGGTTGCTCAGAGCCTTGCCCAGTCAAACTAACACAGCCCAGTACATGGTTAGTCTTCATCACTGCAAGGGCACGTTGCTGTCACGTCTGTGTTTAATTGTTCCGCTTTGTAAAAGCCGGTATTCACTGCAGCAGGGATTTGAACCTCTGTCATCCCTGTGCTATGGGATTTCCATCTCCACCAGGCTGAGAAAAAACTGCATACGAACTCCTTTCCTCTCTGGTTTTGATCACAGAGGCTCTGGGCTTTCAGGTTATACCCAGCAACTTCTTTTTGATGTAGAAACATGGCATGAAAGTTTTTGGCTTGATGATATTAATCTGTCTGTCTTTACTTGATTAGGAGTGTTAGTGTTGGCCCGCCTTAGTTCTGTTGAAAAACCTTTTCTGGATTCAAAGCATATTTATTGCAATCTCTAAATTCTTCAGCTAAACGGGGAAAGGAGGTTGAATCCTTAATAAAGACTTCCTTCCTCCCTCCCAGTGTTATTTATTCGTTGGATAAAGATAGGCTAAAATAAACATAAATTACTGGTAAAGACTTAAAAACTTCAGTGATGAAAACATCATTCTCCTGTCAATGCTCCACATAAAATCCTTGATTCTTAAGATACTATTTCTCAATTTCTCCAGTTCAGCCTAAATGACCTCAGATGGCAGACAAAGCCAGTCTTGATCATGAATGAAGGTTGCAGATTTTTGGAAGTAAAATAGTCTGAAATGCATGCACGGTTCCTCTGATCTCTCCAACTTGTAGATCTGCAGTTCATCAGAGTCTTGGTCAGATAAGGTTTCTTCTGCCTGACCTCCTGTCATATTGCAATAGTTGCATATGTTGTCCAGCCCTGTTCCTATGTCAAACGTTTGTCTCTACTCTGTGCCCCTTTGAAAGGTTGTAAGTCACTGCTTTCCCCGACAACTCCCATGCAGAAGAAACATCCCGCTTTGGAAAAGGCTTGATGATTAGGGGTGGATCAAAGCTGACAGCCCGTGTTGCCTTCAGGGTTGTCCCAGTCCTTTCCTGAGGAGGACGCAGCATGGAGCTCATTCTTTAAGCAAACATGAAGCACTTTTGGACATGGGTTTATGGCAAAACATTGATTAGTTTCTTATATGGCAGAGGCACCTGCTTTTCAGTCCAAAGTGGTAGGAAAGCTAAAAGGGAAGAGTTCAACTTTAGGCCACTTGAGTAGTTACTGGCAAAAACACCTTTTTTCTTGTTGAAGCTGCTTATGTGTTTAGTCCTTGGAAAAACAGATCACCTGAGAAAAACACAAAAAGCATGTGATCATCATTTGGCTTTTGAAAGAGAATAAATGAGAAAAGACTATGCATTTTGTCTGGCGCATCTCCACATTCAGATCCCAAGGCACTGTGTGCTTTGTGTTTCTGAGGTGGAGCTCCTTAAATTAGGGACCAGCTAGGGCAAAGCATGCCATACATGGCAAAAAAGGAATGGTTCCTGACTGCTGATCATGCTAGAACCCAACCAGTATCCAAAGAGACAGTCAGGCAAACATTTTGATACCAACAGAAGGAACGGGCTTTCCTTCTACATGATGCATGTAATTAACTCGTGGGACTCGTTGCCACAGGAGGTCATGGAGGCCAACATTATGCATGAGATCATAAAGGATTTATTCAAAATCATGGAGGATTTCATTGGGACAACTTAGCACAGTCATCTGGGTGCGACTTCTGCTGCAGAAAGTCCCTAAAATGCCAATTTACAAAGGCAGAGAGTCTGCCAAGTGCGTTGCTCTAGGCATCTGTATTTCTTGCAGTCATTCTTCAAACATCTGCTCCACTGTCAGAAGCAGCATATTGAGATGCACTGGCAGAGTTTAGCAGTTATTTATTGACCAGGGTGGCAAGGAAAGACTGGGGATTAAGGACATAATTCTTTATTTAATAGGATGTGGAGGGCAGATTTTCAGCTGCTGTAAATCACTTTAGGTTCCTAGTTTTCTATGAGTCTCTGAAGATTTACCCCTCCCAAGGATCTGGCCCTCTTTGTTTTTTCCAGACCGATAGGACATTAGTTTCCAGCATGCCCTCAAGAGCTCCCCTTGCACTGCAAAGGGTCCTAGCAAAGCCCTTGAGACTTGCTGGAGGCGCACAGTTCCCTCATGTCCCTCTGCCCTTTGGACCTTCACAAGACCCTCACTGCAGTACTGTGCCCACACAGGCCACGCAGATGTCATGATGGAGATATTCAGACACTCCAGACCAGCCAAATGCAGGGGGCAGTCAAGGAGCAAGCCAAGGGGCCTTTCTCCAGCACCAAGCCATGACTCTTCCTCTCTCCTCCCCTGTTCTTGAGCCTTTTTCTCTCCCTTCAGAACTGCCTTCAGCAAGGAGGGGAGGACTTCTTAAGAGAAGTGCCCCAAGACCAGCTAGTTTGTGAGGTTTTCAGTGCAGCATGCATTTTACTTAGTAATGAGCAACGCACACCTCTTGGGATCTACCAGCCACTTGAACTTCGAGTGGCTGGGGAAAGGTATACAACATGTCTGCTAAACGAACCATGATAAGGCAAGCCAGTCCTTCTCAAAAACAAAGGCAGAAACACTCTCTTGCCAACAGAAAAATATTGTGCATACTAAGCACAGAGCGGGCAGCTGCTTGGCAGCCCCCAACTCATTCCCATGGGACCACTCTATCTGGTCCTACAGGATTTGCCACCATCTCATAACATTGTAAGGTTTCTTTCCCTGTAAGTCCCTAAATAAACTTTTCTAATACCCATAATGTGAACTGATCCCAGCTGCTCCAAAGACAGATGGCTGTATCGCAGATCAGTATCAGGTACTGACGTAATACTCAAGAGCTTTGCCTTCCCCGCTTCCCACCCCTTATGATGCCGTATTTCACAAAAGTAGTTGTTAGCAATCCTCAGCCAGCAGCTCAGAGACTGGAAATTATATGTAGAGAGGAGATCTGCTCCTGCTCTGAAGGATTTATGCCAGCTGACTGAGTTTCTGTAAGCAGCTAGGGAGAAATGTTGCTTCCAAATGGTAATAATGTGGCTGGCAAGTTTTGGGGTTCTTGCCGGTTGACACAAACTCAGCCTGGGATGGTGGCAGCCCATGGAGAACAGGTGACCTCAGCCCTTTCTCTGCTGGTTTAATTACCATAGACCACCTCCAGAACTGACATCAACTACCAAGCCATTTGGCATGAGAGGCTTGGGATTTATTGTCCTCTGAGACCAAAATACCATGTTGCTGCTAAAGGCTGTGCCTTCCACCAAGCATTGGCAGGGCAGTATGTAGAAGATGCTGTGAAGAAGTTATTATGTGCAGCTCTAGCTGTCAGGGCTGTATTTTTGCCTGCAATAATAGTTTTACCTGTGTCCCAAGGTAAAACCGATCACCTAGTCCTTGTCATGTGCTAAAAGCAGAGACAGTCAATGGGCCTTAGCTGGAGATGTAACATCCCAGCAAGCTTCATGTGAGACTTCCTTCTTCAGTTTATTAGCTGCAGCCTATCAATTAGTCTCATAGGGGTCTTCTCAGAAGTCTGTCCTACAGAGGACAGCCAAAGGTTTGGCTTCATCAGTCTTCTGTCTCACACCAGAGCGAGCACTTGCCTAGGAAAGAGCATGCAAACAAGGCTGGACTGCAGCAAAACTTCCCCAGAACATCCCTACTTCAGTCAGAAGAGTAGTATTTCTCCCTAATAAACCTCATTGTATTTTTCTTCCATTAATTTGTCCAGGCATTGTCCTTTTCTGCATTCACAAGACTCTGTGGTCAGGAGATCCATGCTGAGCTACACACCTGGTGAGAAAGCAGTTGCAACCAGGACCAGTTTATATATGAACCAGTTCCTACTGGTTCCAGAAGCAGAGGCCTCCGAGCCCTTGATTTGGAAATGGTGTTAGTTTTGTGTATTTTCTGGGCTGCCAAAAGCCACGAAGCAAATCCCATGTTTACACATGCACATGCACTCATGCAGAGAGTGACCCATCCATCTCTCATTGTATAGAGCCCCAGAAAGGTCCTCGAACAGCAGATTACAATCTCTGGTTCTGGACAATATCTTCTCGCCCTACCTGATGTCCTCTGGGTTTCCACAATTTTTTGGCAGCATCTGTCGTGGATGCTGTGACCTGGGTAAGACTGAGGGTGCTCTGGCAAAGCTGAGGAGAGAGCACATTAAGAGACCTGTGATGAGCAGTGCACTGGAAGATTGTAAAGAGTGAATTAAAATACAATATTCCCTCCTGTTTGTATGATTGACTACACGTGGGTGCGACAATGGCAATGTCCACCCCTGAGCCAGTGGCTTTCCCAGATTGAGTCAGTAGGGTTCGGGGCATGGACCACCTCACCCTAAAGCAGATGCAGGGAGCAGAGAGCTGTGTCTCTGCTGCACAGGGGTGGCCAGGCCCAAAGGTGGACTAAAGCCTGGTGCACGCCCAGAACCCATCACGCTCATTTTGGCCTGGAGGCTGACATGCAGGAAGGTCTTCTGGGTGTCTTGTCTGCCCGGAGATGATGCTGGGCATCACTCCAGGTACATGGGGAGGGCTGAGCCAGAGATGGCCCGTCTGCACTACTGGGTAATACCTACAGGAGGATGCCCCAAAGCACCACAATTATATGAGGCATAGTAGCAAACATAGTAGCAACCTCAAGAGCATAGTCTACACTGTCCTGCATTTCAGCTTTCCTTCTGCCTCCAGACTAGTGAATCCCACCCCACCCGGCCATCAGCCTGCAGAGCCCAAATGCAGACAGCAATACCATAGACACCATAAAGACTCCTCCTGCCCCTCACATGCTCTCATCACCCAGCAGCCAGCCAAGGCTACTCCATGAGCTCGAGCGTAACGGAGACATATTTTGGAGTTAAACATCCTGCAGTTCAGAAGGGGCTGCCAAAGGAAAAAAATAGCTTCCTTCCTTGCTTTAAATTCTTCAGGTTTTTACAGCTGGAGACAGCTCAGGGTCTTGCTGTTGTTCACTAGTCTTCTCTCCCTTGTCCCCACTGGATGGATGCATCTCTGATCTAGCATAGGCCAGGGGTACAAGTATTTGGACCCCTGAAAACCCAGTGCCTGACACCAGGAATCACCATCCTTTGTCCCCAGTGCCAGCTCTGACGTCCATTGCTGTGTGATTATGGAAGTTTTCACTCCCATTTTGATACCTCAAGACAGCACTGCTATGGCCTATGAGAGCACCTCCTTTCCTAGGCGTGCTTTGGAGCTCTCATCCATCTCTGAGATAGAAGAGGAAGGCACTGGGTCAAGCCTAGGGAGAGATCTCAGGTGTCCTGGCACTCAATTTTGTTTTCAGCATCAATTTCCTTCCTTGCACCAAAAGAAACCTCACCAGGAGGTTGCCCACTGCTCTCTAATGCCATTTGGTTTGTTCTTGGATGTATACAAAAAAGTGCTTATCCTCCCTCTGGGCTGGTATCTTCTCCGCCTACTTCTGCTCCCAGGTCTTGGTCTCTTCCCTGTTCCCAAACAGAACTGGAGAAAAACATGGTATCTCCTGAACCTTGCGCCCAGCAAAGGGCTCAGAGTAGCCCCAAAAAGCTGGGGGCAATTTAACAATACTTGTTTCATGCATTTAACTAACTTAGCCTTTTCTTCCTGACCTGCTTTTGCTGCGATGCAGTTTGCTACCCTGCCCTGCTGGCCCATGGGTCAGACTGCAGCCCAGACCATCTTCCCAAACCCAAATCCCTGCAGCAACCCCTGTTCTTCATCACCAAAGACTAAAGGCCCTTCATAGCAGTCATAGCCAGCAACAGAGGATTTTGCCGGCTCTGCCCATGACCCTGGGAGGCTCCAAGCACATCTCTTCACCCTACGGCACCTTATCATCCCTCTGGGTCCAACCACTGTCCCATGTTAGCCACCGGCACGGGCGTGAGCTCCCCAAAGGGAAACAAGACTGAGGTGCCAAGAAATATTATTGCACTCACTGCTGGATTTACACTTTCTTCATCTGGCCAGACGTCATTTTTCACAGCTCATTGCTCTGCTTTGTGCCCAGCCCTGCTTCTCCCTCCCTCCTCTCCCTTTATGTATAGATATTTTATTGCAAACACTTTGGCTTTTACGACCGGATTTTTCACGCTCTGGACCACTTCCCCCATCAATTCTTTTGTCACTTTTACTGTCAGCTGCTCTTGGATAAAAATAACAAGAAGGGCCAGGTTCTGTGAGCTGGTCTCCATGCTTAGGAAAACTGCAGAGAACAAGGGGAAAATTACATTAAATAACCAGGCTACCTGTCAGGAGAAGCAGTTGCTAATAATAATATGCTGGGTGAAGTGCATGGTGCATTGTAACTTACAATTTAATTGAAATGCTGTTCTGTTCTTCTTTGAGGTCTTCTTCTTCTGGCCAGAGAGCGACTGGGTGTTCATTAGAGAGCCTTTCACAGCCCACCCCAGCCTGAGCTGAGAGCAAACAGATACTGCTGTAATTCCCCAGTGAGATCCTGTTCCCATCAGAGCTGTGCTCTTTCCACCCAACCATGGGACCCACCAGCCCCTCTCCCAGGCAATCTCCAGTGACTGATGTAAAAGGCATCATGCCATGAAGTTAAATCCAGAGGAAAACTCATCCATTCCCTGGAGAAGTTCACGAACCCAGTGCAGGAGGGTCTTCCCTCACAGCCCCATACCAGCAGGGTTTCATTAGGAACAGGAAAACCTCCAGAGTCAGGAAAGGCAGCTGGTTCTCTTTGGCTTAGTCAGTCCTTGCTGCACCTTGTGAGATTTGCAGCAAAGCAAGCAGAATAATCCCTAATTACAGGCTCAGAGCAACAAATGCTGGTTTTCTACCACCACTGAATAATTAGAAAGGGACTCTCTTTTGCAGATGTTCATAAAACCCACAAGAATTCAGCCAAGTAGAATTGATCCTGCTTCTGTTGGCACAGCACTTGGCATGACTTTGGCTGGGGACAGCTAGCACACTCCTAAATGATTCCCGAGCACAAAAATCAGGAGTTAGCCCTGGGCTTTTCCCACCAGGCAACTTCCATACAGCCACCTCGCTTTGGAGGTGTTTAGCAGTACGGATGTGCCCAGATCATTCCCATTAAGCTCAAGGGAGTAGAAAATTTCCTGACACTGGCAAATTTACTGTTGTAGACATAGGTGGCAAGTGCAGATGAGCTGGCATTGCAGCTGCTTCCCTTCTGGCCTGAGCATTACTCAGACCGTGGAGCTTTGTAGGACTATTCGTTATGGGACCACAAGTCAGTGTTACAGTCAGGGACTTTGCTGGTGTTCATGTTTACTTACAAAAAAAGCTACCGTAACTCATCCTTCACAGCGGTTCCCACCTGCTGTGAACCAGTGGATCTGCTCTTTGCTGGCCTCTGTCTCCAAGAAAGTGCCATCTCCCTGCTTGTCCTCCTTGCTCAAAGCTGTTCTCCTGGCTTTCTACCCGCAACCCAGGTCAACACCCTGCCCCGGTGTTAGCAGCTCCAAGACACCACCTCCCAGCCTGCGTCTTTCTGTGCTTCCACCTTCTGCTCCTCTTGCTGTCCATACTCCTTTTAACTTCCCACAATAGACCTTCCTTGGTTGGTTCTCAGCCAGCAAAGAATGGGCACAATCAGGCACTTTTCTTCTCCACAAACCACAGATGTGGGTTGCTGTTTTAGCTCTTTCTCTTTCCTTTCCAAGGCAGAATTGACTGCCCTTCACATGGCACCTCACAATGGTTAGTGGGGGATTCACCTGAGCAATGCTTCCTAAGGTTTGCCACGTTGCACCATGCATGCCCAGCACACTGCTCTGGAGGAGAGCAGCTCAGGAGGCAACATCCACCAGACCACCACCCCGCATGGGGCACCAGTCCCAAAGCCAGCCTGTCCTCCCCAGAGTGGCAAAGGGGAGAGCAGTGTCCCATTAGCCATACTGCGATCTCAGTGCCCGCCCTGGTCATGGAGGCATATATTTCTAGAAAATGTTACTCTTTCAGTAGACTGCCATTTTCTGATAGAACAAAAGCCAACTCTAAAAAACAACGCAGACACCGCTGCTCCAAGAAGAGAGAGAGCGAAATTCATTTCACTTTACTGCAGGCACCCAATAGTCAGGCATTAAATCTGAGTCTGTCATTTAAGCTCTTTCTCTGGTTAGTATCTGAATGGACCATCCCATGCACACTGTAGCTGAGTCTTTTCAGATGCTAACTATTCCTGGTAAAAATACCTTCTTATGAAGATGGAAGATTCTCCTTTAAATCTGCGAATATCTGCCAGATAATATGGGTTACAGTCAGTGAGGGCTGAATCTGTCATAGAATTTAGTTCCTTGCAGGAAAAGAAAGACTTGATTTAGAGGTTAAAAATTTTCTTTTGAAAATGACACTGAAAAAGAATTTCTCGGTTCTTTTTCACAAGCGTGGAAGGGAATGTGGTACAGCAACTCATAAACACCTGGATAATGCAGCAGCTCATCTCTAGGGATATGACTTTCATTTATATCATAAACTAAACAAAGTTACTAAAGTTGCACAGGTTTTTTCATTTGCATTAATTAGACTGAGAGTATCACAGACAAAATGACACAATTGTGACTATAATTGGCAGGAAAGCAGAGTTTCCAAGTTGACAGGAAAAAAAATTTCCTGTCCAAATTGGATTCAAATCAGTATATGTATAATTTTTAGTTTCCTAGAGACTGGAAGCTTTCCAAACATGGTGCACAACACCCAACGGAACTGGCATTTCATCAGTTCCACAGCTAGTAGCAGCAAAATAGAAATTGATACCAATTGCACTGCATTGCTGCAGGCAGCACCTACATTCCCCTGCTCCTGGGGTTAATCACTATGTGAACTCACCCAGGCCTCGAAAACCGGCAGGTTCCAGAGTTTCTGGCCCATAATCCTGGCCAAGTTCCACTGAAGCCTAACCTCGGACTCAGTAAAATCACTTTAAACACAAGTTCTTTCAAATGAGGAATTTTGTGTTTGCTGAATTAGTATTTTCCTATGACCCTTTTACTTTAGCAAAAAAAGAAAATTAATAATTCTGGTTGCTACTATAGGTCTTTCATATGTGTATCCTTGATTTTACACAGACACCTGTGCAACCTCTCCTACCCAAGCAAGGGCCAAGCACGCATAATATAACCACATAGCTAATAAAAGTAGTTCATGTCAGAGATAACCTGGAAACAGGAGATAAAACCACAGATTAAAAATAACTTATATCCAGACAAAGTCAAGGTTGAAAGCATATTAGCAATTTTCAGGTAAGCAAGTTATAGGATATAAGTGCCAAAATAAAGCATTAACAAACACTGGAAATTCACTTTACGTTTAAAACTAAAGAAGTCCAAGCACATTAATGTAAAGAAATGCAAAGCTAGGATAGCCAAAAATATTAACTCTGCCCTGTGGCAAGTCCACACAAAACCCATTTCATTATGATAAGTGCTCTAATTCTATTTTTAAGTCATCAGATAGATTGAGCTGCCCAAGGTCACATCTGATACTTTCACTTTTCTCTTTTGTGATGCAATTCAGGCAAAATTAACAAACGGACGTCAAGAGGTTTAAAAAAGCGGTTTTGCAAACGTACATGTAGGCAGTGGAATTTTCTTGCAATAACAGTCTTATTGCTGGGGTTGTTTAAATCTAGATGAGACACTTGAGAACGAAGCAAAGAGACAATCTCGTTCTGCTCCTGCTGGGGCATGTGGACAGGATGACCTAACAAGTCTTTCCCATCTGCCATCCCTGTGGTTCTCTGAGAAATTAAATCCCAGGAGACCCAGGGCCTGATCCTGAGAGGTGAACACAGCGGACTAGACTTCACCCTACTTAGGCTTACTATAAATAAGTTTGTGTCGGGGCCAGTTACTGGCATTTGCCTCTTTCTCAGTCCTTTCAGTCAGACCCTCTTGGCATTTAATGATGTGATTTTTCCAGCAATATATGGATTAGTCTCACTTCCATGTTTTCCCAGCTGTCCGACTCAGAAATGTGGGCTGACTTGGGTAAATCTAGGGTGCCAATGCTAGAAAGATGGGCAAAGATGTCAAAAAAAAAAAAAAATCCCACACCCTAATTTTGCAAATATTTGTGCAAAGGAAAAAATGAATCTGCCTCTCACGTGTCTACTCTCTTGCTGAGTTTATAGTGACTATGCCAACTGGCAGGAAAACTGGTGTAAAGAGCCCACATTAAGTGAATGCTTGAAAATATTTCAGGAGGGTTAATTTTCATTGCACAGCCCTCATCCTAAATGTCATTAATCTCATCAAAGATCAAAAACATTACTGTTTAATCTGTGTACCCTACAAAAAGTTAACCAGACATGAAACTGTCACTAACTGAGAAATATTTACTACAACTAGATGAATAATAATATCCAATAATGTGTACAATCAAGAAAACCTTCATCCCCTAGGGGACAAATTAAAAACAGAAAAGGAGACTAAATTCCTGGTATGTGTTATTTAACTGAATTACGTTCTCAGCCTTCATTTCAGTTTTTTCATATGTGCCTTCCTATCTGGGGAAAGGATTTGACAACATTTTAGAGCTGTTCAAAATTTTTGGTGGGAAACAACTTATTTGTATGAAATCCACCATTTTCTGTCAAACTGGGAGTTTACACAAGAAGTTTCTATTTTTCATGTAATAATTTTAGCCAGCAAAAATGCCCTGGGACAGACATTTCAGTCAATCTAATGGAAGTTAGCAATTAAGTCCAGAGTGAGTTGCTGAGAATTTGAAAATTATTTGCTCTCAGCTTTCAAACACGGAAAAACTGGAACTTTAAATATGCTAAAAATTGCATGATGTTTGGCCTTTTTTCACATGCACATCTGGGGCCGAAGGTGGCCTTCTAGCGCATCAAAATATCTTCCCTACATGCTGGCACTGCTAATAAGATCAGCAGCAGTGTTGATGCCAACCTGCCGTGTCCTGTGGCTAGCAGCTATAAGAACACGTCATCACCAGGGTTAGCCCTCAGTCCCCTGGATTCTTTCTCCTTCATGCCCCACTGGGTTAGATGCCATGAAGGTATCAACTGTGGAAAAATCATGCTGTACAAAAAAGACGGCATCTGACACAGACAACAGCTTCCAAGTTACGTTCGCCAGCACACGTGCATATTATAACTTCTGCAGCAAAAGTGGCTAGAGGATTTTTCCTTTTCCCACCCACACAGAGGTTTGAACCCTGGCCAGGACTCCCTATATCTGTTCCATAAGAATGGGTACAGGAGTGTTGCCTCGTGTCACTTTTTACAGTCCTCCACGAGTCAATAATGAACACCTCAATCCAGCCCAATTTCAGTCCAGAAAACTGCTCCTTGTCACCTTAGCATGAGATATAAAGGAGCCTTTTGGTGTACAGATGGGTCATTTTATCCTTCTGGTCCATTCACTGGTTTCCATTTGCCAAGTCCTGTCCACTTTCCACAGAGCCAATGTCCACGGTGGAGGTGATGCATGGACCCAGTGTGTGGCTGCCTGGAAAGGCCACTGAGCAAAAAGAGGATCAGAGGTGAAGATGCCCAAGTTGAATGAAGCAAATGTACACCAGGTGCCCTGACAGATGGTAAAGACCTGAGGACATTCCTGGCTCTGTGTACCCTTTTCAATACGGATTGATTTGTGTCCATCTTGGACAGAACGACATCGTGCATTTGAAGACAAGGCAAAAAAGAGAATGTCCTCTGAGCCCTAGTGTGGTTATATTCATTATCCCTACCCCTCCACCCAAGGCCTGTGTCTGGAACGTGCTGAGTTCTTCCTGGTGGAAGAGCAAGGCATTTTATTTCCACGTCCACACGGTCTCAGCACTTCACAGCTTGACCATGTCCTGGGCTTCCACCCAGCCTGAGTGGGCTTTGGGAGTTGGCAGCCCTCTGTTACAGAGATGATCTGTAATAATCAGATCAATAATCAGTGAAAATGAGAAATGCATTTGTGGGAAAGGCTGGGGCCACACTGAGGAATGACTCCATGTAAGGAAGTGACAACTGCATGCTCCTTCTCATGGGATTTTCTCCCCACTGAGCAGAAAGGCAGGCAGACTAGCAGGTCACCAGGCAGGCTCAGGGATGACAGGACCTATTGCCAGTGATGGAGATGACAGTGCTGTGGTCTCTGCACCTCTCCAGAGGAGCTGGCTATAGAAAGCTCCCACCAGCATAGACTTCTCAACACAGTTCTGGGAAAGCTATCACAGGAGGCGTACAGTGCTACCCAGCCCTCCCAAGCCAGGACATATACCTGCTGTCCACAACGGCAGTGATGTGAATCATGTCTTCAGTCCAGTCTACGCAATGCCTTGCCCTTCCCAAAGTGACTGGTTCCAAGGGGGAGAAACTCGTAGCTGTTTATCTGAGCCCTGAGAAGAACAGAGGACAGTGAATAGGCAGCAAGGGTAGAAGGAATTAGGGCTTCTCTGTGCCTGGCAGATTCATGCATCTGAACCTCTAGCCATGAATGGAGACTACTCCTCTTCAAAGGAAGATCACGCTCCTATCTCAGTCAACGGCAAAATGCCCAGTGATTTCCGTGGCAGCAGAAAAAAGCCTTGTGAAAAAAAGGGCAAAGAAGGAGAGCAAATTCACTGTTGCCATAAATGTGCTTGCACGTCAGTTTTCTATCTGCAAAGACTTTGTGTGAGCTAACCTCATCCCTGTCACAAGCCATCAGCCTGCGTGTGGGTGGTCAGGGCAGCGTTCACGGCAGGACGGACGTATATCAACGAGCTGCTGAGCACCAGAAGTCTGCTTTGCTCGGAGGGGACGTCCCGAGTCCTGAGATCGCCCATGTTAGGTAGTGCTCAGGAGGCACATGGATTGTGCCAATCCATCATGCCAGACCAAGGAGACAGATGAGGGAAGTCAGGCGTGGGGCTGGGAGCTTCTCAGCATCGCCACACAGCATCGTCTTTCAATGTTTGCTCATTCTATATTGATTTCAGAGCCCGTGTACGTCATCATTACACCATGCTGCTGACACTGTGCAGAGGAAAGTGATAGTATTGGCAGGGTGGCATCTGGGTATTGTTTCAAAATACAGCTTTGTTCTGGATTCCTTATTGCCCAGGAAAAGGAACAGAGCCCAGGCTCCAAGGCAGCTTGCCAGGCAAAGATCCTGGAATCTCCAGCTCTGGGCGGTTCACCTGATGAAGCATTCTGATGGTCCGCAGAAAGCCTGGTCTGCTCAGCAGCCTCCACACTAAGCAGTAGAGAAACGTGGTAGGAGCCAGGTAGACATGCACTACAGTCTATTTTTTTGGAAGCTTTATCAACCCAACTGGGTCTGCTGGCATGTCAGCACCATGCAATACTCCAAGGTATGGGAGGGTCTGGACTATACTCCCACCATAAGGGTAATTATTCTTCATTTGCCTGGCTCATCACATAGGCAGTTAGTCTGGTCGGGCAGAAACTCACTTTGTCTATTCACAAAATCTCTCTCCTGAAAATCCTACACAGTAAATTAGCACATGATAGACTTGGAGATATAACTATTTTCTTGGATATATGTAAATTTTTTTTTTTTCTTTTTTTTTTCAGGGGAGGAAGTCTTGACAACCTTTTGGGGAAAGAGGAAGAAATATTTTTTAAGATGAAAGAGGGAGGCAGGTGCAACACGAGCTCTCATCTTACTGAGCTGTGGCCATCAGGAGAGTATTAGGGCACTGGATTCTCAGGCATTCATCTCCAGCGCTTGTATAAACAGAATTCTAAACCATCAAGCAAAGGCTTTATCTCCCAGGGAATTTAACATTTTTCTTGAGTGCTCTTCAAAGGAAAAGAATGTAGCTCCAGAGCTGGACAATTTGCTTTAAGCCATCCTCATGGTTGATGTCACCGTGGATAAACAAAGCAACACTGGGGCCAACCATGACAAAAATGGCAATTCTTCCTTGAGCAGTTATACCGAGAGCTACCTTGCCTGCTCTGAGGGCAAAGCCAGCTCCTGCCCATCTGGCCAGAGGACTCTTTGGAAAGTGGAGTAGACCCTGAAAAGGCCACAGAGATGTAACTGCTGACCTACATTGTCATAAGAGTACCACCATTTTCCTCAGTGGGACAGAAAAGGCCCAAGACAATTGTACTTGAGGCCAGCTCTCCCTTATCATCCCTCACTTTGCAACGTGCAGGGTACCAAAGAAATCTATACGGTGTGGCAATGGGGTCACGAGTGGAGGATAGGGGCATTATTCTGAATAACAAACAAATGTTGTGTTCTCTCCTGAATTTGTCTGACAGGAATGAAAATAGGATGAAATAGTTTGCGCTCATGTCATGTTCTCATCACCATCCTCCTGATTCACCTACCTAGGAGGCAGTGCAGACTGAGACTCCTGACAGATTAGGACACCCAAGTTTAGGTTTCCACCACAGTTACTGGACATCAAGTTAATGCAGCTTAGAGCTTGATGCAGCCCACCCTACAGTAGATACCCAGCTTGGGGTGGATTCATTTATCTAAAAGGAGACACCTAGAAGCATCTGAGATGCACAAGGATATCTCAGACATCCACATGAGGCTGGTAGATAAGACACAGGATCCATTTCAAATGAGGCGTGTTTCAACAATTGAATCCCATCCACAGCTACCCCATGGGGGTCAACGACATTGACAAATCAGGTACCCAGGTATGTCCTCAGGAAACCTGAATGCTCTGATTACTTAAATCATTCCACAAACTTTTGAAATAGTGTTAGGCAACTGTGCAGTCTTTTCTGCAGAGTTTGACAGAAACCCATGCCTTTGGCTCACAAGGGTGCCATACCAGCATTTCTCCTGAATGCTCTTCTCAGCATCTGGTCTTCAGGAATGATCTACATTTCTTGTTGATATTAAAGAAAAGTGTTAACAATGAAATGTCACCTTGCCCGGACAAATTGAGTGCCACTGTCTGTTCAGACTCTGGATATCCCTTCCCCTAATGATGCTTTCTGCTCTGATCTCTGTGCTGTCCAGCCTGCAAGCCACCTGCCTAGCAGAAAGGCAATAATCCAGAGACGTCCAGAACATATCAAACCATAGTGAGAAGTCCTCCTCAAAGCTCATTTAACATTGCAGATTAGAAAAGATTCATCATTTACCCAGAAAAGGGTCCCTATATAGTCTTCCGTTCCTAATATTTTCTGTTTGAAGCAGCCCGGATAGTCTGTTAACTCTCTGAGGAGACACCTCAAAAGAATCACCATTCTCCAGCTCAATGCCATGCTATATTAATATAACCCCTTCATGTCCAGGGTTCAGAAATGTTCATTGTATATTGGTCTTCCTGCTATTTAGGCACCATTTCCCACCTAATTCTTGCAGTGGCTTCACTAGTTTTGGTGGAACCTCCATTCAAATCATGATCATCATGTTTGATACGGGTTTCTTGGTCCTAGAGGGCTACATTTGAATCTCAGCCATGTCAGTCTATGTCCACACTAGCTCAAAAAGAAGGATTCAAGGAAAAAAAAATGAGTCGCTAGGCTGCCTAGCTATGTCTGAACCCAAGGTCAGTACACCCTCAGTCCTATTGCAACAGCTCCATTTGATGTAGATGTCTCCACACTGTCAGCTCCTTCAGCATAGAGGCTGAGACAATAACAAAATCTAACCACATCCATTTTCCCACTAAAATAAGAATTCCTTTGACTCCATCCAAAATGCTTTCGTTCCCCGGCTCCAGTGCACCAAACTGTGCGTACACCACCTCTTGTGGACACTTCAGCCATCCCCTGGGACTAACGGGAGAACAAGCTGGGTGAGTCAGCATCCTGCCTCCAACAGTGGACGCCCAAGAAAGAACATAGGCTTAGAATAAATATATAACAATATTTCCTTAAAACACTTCCCAGCATTCAGCAGCCTGTGACTTGGGAATTTCCCAGGTAAGAAAAGGGATCTCAACAATTAGTAGTCTTCAATGAATTTTTCTCGCAGACTTTTCCAATCTCTTTCTAAGCATACACAAACTTTTCAGATCCACAATCTCCTGCATCAAGGCACTCCACAGTTTTATGATACACTATGTGAACAACCACCTCTTTTTGCTTGAACTTGTTCTCAGTAACTTCTGTTGGTGTCCTCTAGTTCTTGCATTGGCAGAGACTGTGAAGAGTTGTCCCTCAGTCTCCACCTCTGTGCTGCTCAGGAGCAATATTGTCACATGCCCCTTGACATGACACCGTCTTCCACGGCATTCTCCTAGAGAAGCT
>NW_009225011.1:0-33511 GCF_000690835.1 Fulmarus glacialis
CTTCACTGACCTTGGGGTCTGCAGGGCTGCTTCTCTCACGTATTCTCACTCCTATCTCCCAGCAGCTGTTGCACCACAGGTTTTTTTTCCCCTTCTTAAATATGTTATCCCAGAGGTGCTACCACCATCGCTGATGGGCTCGGCCTCGGCCAGCGGCAAGTCTGTCTTGGAGCTGGCTGGTGTTGGCTCTGTCGGACATGGGGGAAGCTTCTAGCAGCTTCTCACAGAAGCCAACCCTGTAGCCTCCCTCTACCAAAACCTTGCCACGCAAACCCAATACAGTAGGCAAGCAGAAATGCCCTAGAGTTGCGTGTTGTGTAACTTGTCCTTCATATAGATCTGTCTTCATACAATGAAACTAATTTTGTTGGTCTTTTTAAATATTCTTTGTTTGATGTTTTTTCAAATAATGAATTACCCAGGATAAAAAGTAGGCTTAATAAATGGAGGCTCAACAGGTTCATGCAAAGTGACTGTTTCTGAAAAATCAATATACTGGACGTTTTTACTGGTTCTGCTGTTCTATGAATTTTCAGATCTCATAAAACCGATTGCCTTCTAACTATAAACATGACCAGGCTGACCAGGCATCTCATATTCTGGTTAAAAAACCCAAAGAATTCATTATCCGAGCAACTGTCTGTGGTTCTTCAGTAGCTGGATTGAAGAACTCAAAAGTGATCTAATTCCTATTTTTAAGAGTACATGAGAACTCATGCCATTGACATCACTTTTTTCTTTTCAGTGGGGCTGGTTTTAGTGCACGGGCTATGCCAGTGTAAGGAAACAGGCTATTGCAATATATTCTTAGATTGCTACAAATAAATATGTTTTAACTTTTTAAAGCTAATTGTAGGACAGAATAGCACGAAGCCCTATCATTTAGCATTTGGTTTGCGAAGCAAATATTTAAAATAAAACACAGCTTTGGAATAGTGCTCCATATCACACTGTCCTGCAGGTGTTTGTAGGAAGTTAAGAGGTGTCACATAAATAATGCCAGAATTTCTTGCGTTTGACATGATTGGGTGGGCTGGAATATTGCTTATTAAAAACAATGGGTTTATAGCTGTATAATATATTCACAAACCAGCTAAATTACTTGCTAAGAATAATTTGATCAGCTGCTTTTCTTTTTTTTTTTATTTTAATTTTATTTTTATTTTAAATGTTGGTGCATGTGACTTTCCAAGTGCAAGTCAGGCCAAAGTTCTTAGGAGTGGAGAGAAATATATATCCTTACAGCCTTGCAGAGCATGATTCAGAGATGCTCCTAAATTAGTTAGGCTGTCTCTTTCTGTTGAGTATGTGGAGATTGGCTGTTTCTATAAGACAAATCAGTATATAACCTTATACTGGTAAAGGATTTGCTTAGTTTAGCATATTTACTCTGCTGGGAGAGGGTAAATTTGGGGTTCAGTCCTCTACTATCTTTACTTGAGACAGTCATCTGATGAAAGAAGGAATAATGCAGAATAATCCAGAGCCTTTTACTGATGAACTTTCTGATAAAAAAAAGGCAAAAACATCTGTTTTGAAAACCGTGACAGTGTGACCTGAACTGTATCCAGTAATCAGTTTTGTGCATTTGAAACTGGCAAACTGAGTGATTAAAGGCTTGATCTTATTAGAACCTAACTAATGTAAATCATCTAATCTGATGTCTGAAACTTTTGTCTTGAGCTTGTCATGCATCCTTATTACAAGCTTATATTACAGAAATTTTCTACCACTGTAAGCGCTTCATTTAGAGATCTGCAAATTTGAAATCAAATGAAGAGTTAAATGGAATGGAGATGATGGGTAAAGATATGACAGTCTAGATTACCTGAGCTGCCAGTCTTAGGCTAAACAAAGCTCACGTTCCCCTTCCAGGTGGAAGAGAAAATGTTCATTTGCTTTCTTGAAAGATGCTTAGCTAAATGTAGCTGTTGACCCACAGTCCTAATCATAGTGAAATCTCTTCTTCTTTCCAGGCTTTTTGTGAACTGCTGAGCACAAAATGATATTTGCGTGTCCACAAACCGGTTGTTTGTTGTGACTGGGTACCATGAATATGCATGGTGCTATATATACTTAACATGTCTAGGCTGTCTGTAGCTCTAATGGGATAACACAGTACATAGTTCAGAGGAGGGAGATTAAGAAGTAACTTGGCAAAAAAATGCATCGGCTTCATAAAGAAGACATGTATTTTCTATCTGCTCATCTTTGTGCTTTTCTACTTCTTAGGTGTGTGGGTTTTTTTTTAAGCACGGGAATGTGGGTGCTTTTCTTACCATAGTGAGAAATGTGAAGAGACAAAGTTAAGAAGGAGTTTCCCATTCTCTTAAAAGGGAATTTAGTTTTAATCCAATTTAATTTTATGAACCTTTGGCTTTAAATCCAGACTTACCAAGTGACATACATATTTTTAGGAGGGTCCCACAGATTAAAAGCAATATTTTTATGGGTCCTTGGGTATTTGATGTGAAGGAAGTATAAATAACTTTATGGGGTAAGCACAAATTTTACAAGGTGCACTAAACTAGGTTCAGTGGAGTGTTGCTGAATACTGCAGCTTTGCTAGTTTAGCCACAAACTCTTCACTTAAAATTAGTCATTGCTGTCACAAAGTTTAAGATTTTCATACTGTACTATGTAGAGAGAGATTAAGGCCTTCCAACTGATGGCTAATTCTAGTCTGGTCATATGTTTTCATCTTGTATTATATGCTGACATTGGTTGTTCCAAAAAGTCAGTAGAGAATTGCACTGTCTTCAGTCTTTACTTCGAGAATGCTGCACCTCTATTTCTGTACACATTGCCTTATCAGACTTTAGAAAGAATATTTTATTTGTCTTTAAAAAGAATAATAGTACAGTGTTAGATATCCGTTTCCCAGTAGTCTCCTGGAGGGAACCATGTGACTGTACCAGAGGGCAATGCCACGTACGGCACAGCTTTGTAATAGGTTTGCACTGTCACTGAGCTAAGGGAGCCAGTTCCCCTCTCCCACCACTAACGGGGACAAATTGACTCTCCACAGCTTTTCCTTGCCCAAGCTCATGTATCTGATTCCATTAGCTGGAGCACAGCAGGATTCTTCAGTTATTTTAGCATTGCCAATGTTCAGCTTGGTAAACAAAATATGTATTTCACTCTGGTGAGGTGATCAAGCAAACCTGAGTGAAAGCATATTGTGAAAGGGAAGAGGTTAAAAAAAAAAAATCAGTGCTAATTCTGACATCAAATTATATACTGACGCAGAAAATGAATCAGAGTAAACCACTTCTAGCACTCAAAAACACGCCGATATAGGGACTGCTAATGAAAATTGGTCTAATAATTTGAAATGCATGCATATCGAATACACATATCCCATGCACTAAAATATTTTGAGTAAATGGAACTTCTATGGGAAATTCTAATCAATGCCTTATTATTCTAATCAATGTTACATTTTCAGTTAGAGGCACACTATTTAATTCCACTGCTCCACTGGTAGACAACATTTGAGGTTTTCATCTTCCTCATAAATTACACTTTAGATTTTGATGAAAGTATCTTCCCAAATTAAGTATGTTGGTTGCCGATCTCATTATTTGTCTTGAGAGCAAACTGTTTCTCATTTAATTGCATTTGGGTATTGCCGCATTTGCCTGGTTTCAAATACCAAAATTAAAACAACAACAGACATTGATTATGACAGAGATGACTAAAGCTTGTGACAAAATCTTACTAATCCCTTTTCTGCTTACTCAGGCAACTGGTATCATTCTGCCTAAATCCTGATATTTACAAGTTTGTTGTCAGCTAAATAGCACTTAATTTTTACATTGGTTATAGCTGTACAGATGCCCAGCAGATTGAGTGTTCTTTTACCAGTATATTCTCATATTCATATATTCTTTTACACCTCTGCATATACTACAAAATACGGGGTGTGGGGGTGATGGTGTCCAAATTTGTCACAGAATACACGTGTTAATATCTATTAAAATGTTCAAAGAGCAGTATTCATCTTAGCCTCTACATTGAGAAGATATCAAAGCAGCTCAGCAGTGTGTTATGAGCAGCTAATTGGAAATTTCTGATTGCTGTTTTTGTCATTCTGTCCTTTGAGTGAGATTTTGATCAACCAAAAAATCTCACCCAGACTTACTATTTCTTTTTAATCCTGGGAAGGAGCTCGAAATGCATCATTTTATTTTGTGAATGCTGTCTGCTCATAGTGAGGAAGTTCATAAAAACCACACACTAGCAATTCCCCAAAGGATAAGTCAATTAAAATATATCTAATTTACTGCTGTTGTACATATTGGGTGAACTGATGAAGAGAAATGATTTAATATTCATCTTAGTGAGGACTCAAGATTAAATTAATGATACAGCTTTTCAGTCTAGTGGCTAGACCAATTTATATAATATATCCAAAACTCCGTATTGTTTCCTATTCCAAGACATGGGAATAAAGTGTTTACACTTTTCAGATCATTTTCATAAACATGGAATTTTCTGACAGCAACCTCCATCCAGTCTTCAGCCTGTCTAGGCCATTGGTCACCTCAGGATGCAGTACTGGATCCTGTTTTCAGTGCCACTGCCAGAAAAACTGGGACTGCTATTTTAACATGGGTATCTCAGGCACAAAATACTAAGAAATAACTGTGGTAGTTAATAAAACCAAACTCTGATATTTTAGCGTAGTTTATATATAATTATTCCATGGGCCAAAAGAAATCAAAATATTGAGTCTGATACCCTAAAAATATTTGTGGAATTGGACAAAATTTCTTCCCATTTAGTATGACCTCTTTATTCCAGTGATATTTCTGAAATGATCTGTCATCTGTGTGAAACACTTTCAGGAGGTATTAGTGAGAGGGACTTTCTTAATGTACTAGTCAGAGAGAAAGTACGTGATGCTGTCAAAAGGAAATAAAATGTTACAAGTAACTGAAAAAGTGGGGAATAGCATGGAAATTAGAAACCAACCTTAACTACAGAAGTCTTTATTATACTAGCTATGATATATTATGTATAATTATAATTGGGAACATGTATTCCTTCAGATTCTTGTTTGCTTTTGCTGATGTCAGACATTATCCAGATGGTATAGTGCATTTTCTGTAATCACCTCCTTTTTATCTCATGCTTTTCCTGATCTGTATTCCTCACACCACTTTTTTTCCTTTCCTTTTTTTTTTTTTTTTTAGAAAATATATTATAATGTCCTTCGTTCTTAGCCTTATTGCCATACTTTTCTCCCCATTGGAACCATTTCTTAGTTCATAAACTTAATTTGTCTTTTTTTCTTAAGCATGCTTTTTATCTCTGTTTGCTGATTTCAGATTTAATGGCCTGAGTGCTTTAGAAGCAAATGTTGCTTGTAAAGAATATTCCCTGTTATTGGTATCATTTTCAGATCCTGCAACAGTAAGGATTGTATGCATAAATTACATATATTTCACACATATGAATTCTGAGGTTTGATGCTATGAACCAACAGGTTTTTTATACCAGCCTAAGCAGCACAAAATTATCTGCATGCAGTTTGAAGGAGTGATTTTTTGAGAATCAGTGGAAAGAAAAACTCTTCTTAATGAGACCTGATAAGCTACAAGAGAAGAAACTAGTTGCTCTCTTCTAGTGAGTGTCTTAGGCAGTCGGTGCAGAGGAATATGTGACTCGGGTAACAGAGTGGGTAGTGGCATCAGCCGGGGAAGGGGTGTTGAGTTTTTCTACTGAAATGGCTTATCTTTGGAAGCACAGACTGGAGAGCCGTGAACTCAGTGTCTATTCTCAGTCTCCTGTCTTTGCAGACTTTCCTTTTCAGTATTCACAAAAAAAAGAAACTCTTTGTATCAAAGTTTCAGGATTCCCATCAGCCAATCTCTGTAACGAATGCACAATAGAAAAGAATTAACATAGAAAGTCACGCAACCACATGACTAATCTTATGCGTTAAATTTTCTTGTCATTTCCATTAAAATGAAAAAAATTTAATATCCATGTGAAATTTAAATCACACCTTTTTTTGCCTGGCTATGTCCTAGCACACAACAATAGAATCTAAATCTCCCTCCGTCTCTGTGAGTTAATGCATACTAACAGGTGATGTCATCAGCATAAGAACTTAGAGAGACATAAGTATATATAGAAAACTTTTCCAGGCATTGAAATGCATCTGACAGCTATCTGAGAAAGAATCAATCAGCTATTTGAACAGTGCATGTTACTCATAACAAGAAGTAAAAATAAGAGAAACTGCCAGGAAGATCAACTGAAGAAATTTAAATTTTAAATCAGTATTACCCAGGACACTGGCATTAAAACTCCTAACCTTTCAGAAAATGCTATTCATTTTTTTTCAGCAATATTAGTGTCCAGAATTATGATGCTGTCCTTAATATCACCTCAAGTACCAGTGTAGTACTGATGGGGCTGGGGGGAAGACTTTTACGTACTGAATTGTGATCACCACCTTCTATATCTCCATGGCAGTTCTTGCAAATCTTCCCGGTCTGACGATCTAACAAGTCTTCTCAGATGCAAACTCAGGGGTTTCCCCACTTGTCACTGATCCAGGTGCTCCTTTGTGTAGATGATCACATAACCTAGCACTTCTCATATACCCATCTATATTCTTCATTGAAGGTTTTCGCTGTGCTTTTTTTCTCTTCACGCTTTGGCACATGCTGCTAAAGCACCAGTTCATCAGAAAGCCTGTTTAAATGATTTTGGAAAGAAATGTGTTCACGTGTGAACTCAGGGATTTGCTGTCAGAGATCTTGTGGCAGAAGTGAAACACAGGCAGTACACATGCCTGATCTTTATTCTCCACTCATCAATCCACAGGAAGCAAGACTTGGGGAGCTTAAGGCCAGGAGGGGCTATAAGAGCAGGCTGCTCGAAGAGCCATTAGATTTAGTCACGTTTCCGTAAGCCTTAACTTGCACTGGACTAAAGAACACTTGTATTTCAAAGACGTATATCTCCCTGCAAGGCCTTCGGTCTTGAAAGGTATCAGGTAACAGAGAAGCCATCACTTCCTTGGGCAGTTTGTTCTGATGGCTGCTTTCCCCGCTATTAGCGTGAGCCACCTTTCCAGTGTAAAGCTGTCTGGCAACAGTTTACAGTCAGTGGTTCTTGTTATAGCTTTTTCTGCTATATTAAACACTGCATTCAAATCACTTCTCAGTCATCGGATGTTAAGCAGCTTGAGCTTTTTAGCCTTTTACTGAAAGAAAAATTTTCCCCATCCTTTGAATCATTTCTTTCTTCTCTTTCTTTAGGTCTTGTTTTACAACTTCCTTATTAAAATGTAGAGACTTTAATTTTATGCATCAAAGTTATGGTGCACTGTACGAAAGTAAAATTGCTTCTGTACTGCCCTTTGCTACTAATTGGATCTATGGCTCTTCAAATGTAAATCTGGCGATTAAGTTCAATTTTTCCAAAATAAGCATAGAATCATAGAATGGTTTTTGTTGGAAGGGACCTTTAAAGATCATCTAGTCCAACCCCCTCTGCTGTGGGCAGGGACATCTTCCACTAGATCAGGTTGCTCAAAGCCCCATCCAACCTGACGTTGAACACCTCCAATGATGGGCATCCACCACTTCTCTGGGCAACCTGTTCCAGTGTCTCAGCACCCTCATCATAAAAAATTTCTTCCTTATGCCAATCTAAACCAACACTATTTCAGTTAAAACCATTGCCCCTTGTCCTGTCATTACAGGCCAGGGTAAAAAGTCCCTCTCCATCTTTCTTATAAGGCCCCTTTAAGTACTGAAAGGCTGCAATAAGGTCTCCCTGGAGCCTTCCCTTCCCCAGGCTGAACAACCCCAACTCTCTCAGCCTTTCCTCACAGCAGAGGTGTTCCATCCCCCTGATCATTTTTGTGGCCTCCTCTGGACCCGCTCCAACAGGTCCGTGTCTTTCTTGTGCTGAGGACCCCAGAGCTGGACGCAGAACTGCAGGTGGGGTCTCACCAGAGCGGAGTAGAGGGGCAGAATCCCCTCCCTCGACCTGCTGGCTACGCTGCTTGATGCAGCTCAGGATACGGTTGGCCTTCTGGGCTGTGAGCGCACACTGCTGGCTCATGTCCAGCTTTTCACGGTTTTCATGTTTCTTCAACCTGGTGGGAGTTTCTTTGCATGTCCACCACAAGCCCTCAATTCCTTCCAGAGTCCCTGTTTTCCTATATTCAACCCCTCTTTCTGTAGACTTTACCTATTTTCTTTATTCCAAAATACATAACTTATTTGTACTAAAAAAATATATTGAATAGGAGTAATTTCAACTAATTGAGTCAGCCTATATTTTCTTTAGCATATAGAAATAGGCACTTTTAGGGTGTTACTAATCTGAACTATCATCGGCATCTAAACGTGCCTATTTCTCTCCTTCAGCTAGAAAAAGTAGGTGGCTCTTACAGTGAGGTGACTAGCTCAGATATCCACAGAGTAGGCAGTTTTATTTGGTCGGGTGAATCCCATCCCTTCTGGGGGAAGGTAGAGACCTCTCTGCCTTCAGTGTTCTCAACCACGCCGATCCTTATGTCATCCAAAATTTTCATCAGAAGCACTTTTATGTATTTCAAACCATTTAATGAAATGGTTCAGTAGTGCAGGACTTCCTGCTATAGCTACAAATCTACATTAGAGACATTTTCATTCAAATCATGTTACTCCACTGTTGACTACTTTTTATATTTATCGTCTAGCCAGTTCTTTGTCTGTTAAATCTATGCTTTAATGCTATTTAATAGTGTTAATTTTCTATGTGGTTCTCATGTAAAGGCCTTTCAGAAGTCTAAATATTTTACATTTGACAGTTATCTTTGTCAGCCAAAGTGGTACACTCAACAGAGGATGAAATCAGGTTTAGCAAGACCTGTTTTCCATAAAATCTAGGGCAAGCACTTAGCAACATTTTTCTTTAATTTCTGTTGAACTGAAAATCGCTGCTTTCTGTCGATGTGCTTTTTCTGAATTTCCAAAGAAAGACCACATATAACAATATACTTCTTATGATCCTTTACATGGTTGCTCTGTAGTTTTTTATATTCCTGTATGAAATTCCTAATAGATTAACCTGAACATCAGCTGCAGCCATAATACAATAGAATTTAAAATCTATATGAGAATATTTTATTAGTTGCTTATTGTAAAATAGATAAGAAACTTTCAGTTTAGCTGGAAAGTGTGTATATATGAATTTTTTAATAGCTATAACTATCCATATAAGTTTAACAGTATTAATGTAGGTTTAGAGGTCAATCTGTTTTTTTTTTCCCTATTTGAAAGGCTGACACATAATAATCACCAATCATACTTCTCTGTTAAAATCATGGACCAGTTCAGCTCTTCAGATCATGTTTTTGACTAGAAGGTGTACAAAATTTCTTTTGCTTACTTGAAAAAGTGGTATTTGGAAAGAAAATACATATCTTACTCATGTTTATCAGGTCTTCCAGTAGAATGGATTATAGTGCTCAAAGCATTGTGTGTGAACTACATTAAGGTGTACAACTGCTATTGTAACTAATAGCGTTCTTACTCTCAGAGTTCTCTATAAAAGGTTTTGAATGCCTGGTATATAAAAATATATTTTGTTCTTTTTCTCAGAACTGCCAGGGATAACAAGGCATCTTCACTTTTTCTGTTCTAGTAGTCCAGATGACTTTGAAGTCAAAGCAGTGACTGGTAATAACTGAATGAAGCCATCCAGGACAGACATCTCTCCACTTGATTCATCTAGACTTCCGACTTATTCCATTATATTTTGTGTTCTGAAAACACAAAACTGTAGTGATTCTTTGGTTTCCATGGCTTGTGTGCAATACCTTTTATTTTTTGTGACATCAGTCTTTGTGCTTCTGACATCCTCATATGATAATTTCATACTTAGACAAAACTGGTGTTCCTTATTTGCCAGCACAGGTACATCCTGTTGCCCAAAATAGCTGAGCCATTGTGCCAGAGAGAGATTACTTACTACGTGAAAGATGTTTAAATGTTCTTCCAAAGTTGCAGAAACAAGATTTTTATGGATAATTTCACTGTGGATTTGTAAAGAGGCTTTGAGTTGGAAAGCTATCCAGATCTAAATGCAGCTTTAGTTTGTTTCTTTAAAAAATAAAATGCATATTTAATCACTTACTATTCATTAGCTTCATGTTTTCTCTCACTCTATAAGATTTTAGTGGCTATTACGGATTTTTAAAAGCCAATAAAAATGATACTGTTATATTATGAATATATGGGATTTAATTTGCCTAAACACCCACTCCTCGATCAGCCTCTCAGGTAGAGGCCATTGTTTTTTATTCCTTCTTTCAGACACAGAGCTTATTTACCATTTCTGAAAAGTGTGTTAGAGGTTGTGACTATAAATACTGCTAGTGCTTCCATTTTCAAGACAGGCATGTAGTATGCATCTACTTTCCCAGCCGAAACCAGGACAGATACTGAAATTTCAGAGTGGTTTTTATTTTTCACATCACCGTATGTGTCACAGAACTGCTGAACTGAAAGGAACCTTGTGAGGTCTCTGTCCCAACCTGCTCTTCAAAGCAGGGTCAACACTGAAATCAGAGCAGGTTGCTCAGGGTTATCCAGTTACATCCTGAAAACCTCCAAGGACTGAGATCCCACAACCTCTCTGGACCCCTGTTCCAGCTCTGCATTATCTTCATAGTAATTTTTTAATCTTATATCCAGATGGAACCTCCCTGATCCAATTTATCCCTGTTGTCTATTCTCCCACCAAGCATCTGAATAAAGAGCTTGGCTCTGCCTTCTTGGTTACCTCCTTGCAGGTATTGAAAAGCTGCCCCTAAAAGTCCCCCCACTCCTTCTCTTGCTGTTCAGAGGCAGACATACATCAGTTTGTCTACTTTGTGGAGCATTTTCTTCAAGCTTCTTTCATGCCAATTTGCATGAGTTTCACACACTTTTTTCCCCAGTTATGCTACAGAATGCAGTCATTTCTATTACTTTTGATTTTATTAAGTCAAATTATTTTTTCTTGGAACCGACAATATTCTAAATGAGCCAAGTTTTTCAGATCCTAAATTTTATTACTCATCCTTTAATATAGCATCTGGTTATCATGCTTTGTTATTCAAATCTTCATTTTGCCTAAATGGCTTAACAACTTTTGGCAGTAAGATGTTAATTATGCTTGCAATAATTGACCTTCACACCTATAAAGTGGAAGTAGGTGCATATATGTAAATTAAGACTTATAAATGTGACAGAATGCCAGCAGCATTTGATACCAACTATACACCTTCTGTCTCTCTTCTGTGTGTTCTGAGCTAATAAAGCAGCTGTTTGACTTGGGCTCACTTGAGTTACAACATTCAAAGTACAGGTCCCTTTTTTTTTGTTTAATTATGATGAATATATAAAACCACAAAACCCAGAGAGGTCCCTTTTGCCATGTAGCTTAATATTCTGCTTTGAATCTGGACCCTTACCCTCTTATCCCATAGCAATGACATCTTTTGTGCAGATCCTGAATTATTTTCTGGGGTTTTTTTCTGATTGCCCCAGGTAATGGAAATGTATGATGATTTAAGAATTTCTGTTTTCCTTTTAAAAGAGAATTTCTACTCATCGTGACTACAAGAAAAGATAATGAAAGCATGAAACAAAACATCAGTAAATGCTGTTTCCTTTTCATCACTGTTTTTTGACATTTCTGATTTGTTACACTATTTTTAGATGAGGGGTTTTTTTCTAATGTTAACATATTTTAAATAAAAATATCTATTTTATGCTCTTTTTTTTTTCAGTTTTTTTGACTGCATCATTTAGCACTTAACCTAGATAAAATGGCTTATATTGGGTAATTAAAATGGCAGTAGTTGTAAAAAAAGGATGCTGGGTATTAAGCTTCTTTCACGTTTACGTTTTTTGAAATAATGAATGGAACAGATACAGCTAATGTTCCTCCCTGTGGCATGGGAAATGCTGGCTTCTGGAGATATGAAAACGATTTTCACAGTGTAATGGGCTCCTCCTTCCCACATGGCAGAGCTCCAGGCTTTGCAATGGCAGCAGGCTGAGTGCATGGAAACTCAAGCTAAGAGCTTTGTGGCAGATGGAGCTAAATGTCACCATCTCAGGCATGGATTTGCCCAGCATTGGGCAAGCGTGGAGGGAGCCCTGGGATGTCAGGACCATCGTCGCACTCTTCCTCCCTGAGCTTCCAGCCTGAGCTTTTGCAGAGGTCATTCCTGCATCACATGGTGCAGTCGTCTGCCCAGCTTTTCCAGAGGTGCTCCGTAAAACTGTCCAGCATTAATGTCATGCCAAGCTCAGTGTCCAGGGGTTCCGATAGTTTTTGGTTTTCTTCCACCATCAGGCAGATTGGGATTGCGAAGAGACAAATCCACAAATTCTTTAAACCATCTCTGCCAACAACTGAGGCTGTATCCTGTGTAGGTCTGGTAGTGGTTGGCAATTAAATGTTGTCTGCACCAAGGTGAGCAGTCTTTGTAATCTGGACAAGAGAGGATTTGGCTGTGGTGCAGGAAATGTTGATTATTTGTACCATTGGTCACTAACGAGATTTCTGTAGCTCAGCTAGGCTCTCTAGCTGCAGGACAAAAGAGACCACAGGGCTGACTTAGGTTAGATTGCAACTCTGTGGATATATATTAAGGAAGGCATCTCTATTCTTCATTCCTGTCAGTACTTTTATTTTCGCTGTTGATGATTTCTGTTTGCAGCTTAGTTTTTTCCATAAGTCAGTGAGTGCTGTCTGTCACACCGGGCTCTGCACTGTTCATCAGAATTGGTGCAGCACGAGCCCTCATCTGTGTAGGAAAGACTCTAACATCTATAGGCTGCATTGAACAGCCTTGAACATAGAAAGGAACATGTTATATGCACTGGCCAATAGGTAACATAAGCTTCTGTATGTCGTAGTAACGCTTTTCCTTCTACTCCAATTCATGTATGGAAATCTGGATTCCAGCCATCTGGGAATTAAAGGAAGTGCTGCATCTGCTTTACAAATATTTGACTTGTCACAGTTTCTCTGAGGAGATTTTGGCTTGCTTGAAAAGCAGTGGTGCAAAACCTCCGTGCTCATTAATTTGCTCTTGTGTTAGGAAACAGAATTCACTTGCTGTTAGAACAATCTGCAAAACTTTACTCATAAAAGCAACTCTTTCTGCAGGAACCTGTTTCTCGGGTTTACATTTTATGTTATACCTAGCAGGATATGATTTATGCAAATAATCTTTCATTGTTTCCTCCTTTTGGCAGGACTGCTGTAAAATTTGAATACCACTATTTCTAGTGACACAGAACAATGTCCAAAGGGATTAGATTTCAATTTTTTTCCCTCTGTAATTTTCTTTTATCATAAAATTTTGCAGTCTTTATGAATATTTTGCTATGCTATGAAGATATCACTACCAGTGATACTATTGTAGAAATGTATCTTTAAAGGACATATGCTCAATGAATGAAAGTTGGAGATATTTTCAGATTTTAAATTCCAGTGGCAAAGATTCTTTTTCTAGGCTGATGAGGTGATTTTATAACATTTCCCTGTAAAAAAAAAAAAAAAAAATTACAAAGTCTAATCTTCCAGGCAAAAAAGACAAATTAAAATTCTTCTTTTCTGAAAATCATGGCATCATATAATAATTTAGGTTGAAAGGAATCTCTGGAGGTCTGGTCCAATGCCCCAGTCAAAGTAGAAACAACTTTGAATTTTGAAGTTACATCCAGCTTCAAAGTTAGATCAGATTGTCCAGAGCCTTGTCTAGTCAAGTGTTCAATATCTCCAAGGATGGAGACCTCACAGCCTCTCTGGGTGACCTGTTCCGGTGTGTCACTCCTCTTGTTGTACTTTTTGTCGGTTGAATTCTGAATTTTTGCTCTGCATTTCTGAGAGGAGTCTTACTCTTTCTTCTCCATCACTTCCCATGAGGTAGCTGAAGGCTAAGTTTCCTTCCTTACCCTCCTTTTCTCCAGGCTGTACAAACCTCTCTCTCAATCTCTCTGTATCATGTGCTCCAACCCCTAATCATCTTTTTGGCCTTCCACTAGACTTTTCTTTAATTATCATACAGGATTACATAGGTACTTCACTGCTGTTTACAGACAAATAAAATATTTATTTGGCATACAGGATTTCCTTATCTCAAAGAGTTTACAAAGAGTGGGTACAAATTAGTTTATAGGGTTTTTCCAAAAGGGAAGTTTCCCAAAAAATCAATGCTATTCTAGCTGTGGTGTTTAGTCTAGTTTGTCTTGCTAAGTCCTAGGAAAAATTCATAAACTTCCCTGAACAACTATTTATGTAATATCCCTACTACTATTTGACACCGTATTATCATCAGTTAATTAGTGCAATTAACTGAAAACAAATGAGATCTACAAATTCAACTCTGAATTTACCCTTAGACTTTGCACGGTGTCATGGTTTTACCTGGCAGGCAGCCAAACCCCATGCAGCCGCTCACTCACTCCCCCTCCTCGGTGGGGTGGGGAGAGAATTGGAAAGGTGAGAGTGAGAAAAACTCGTGGGCTGAGATAAAGACAGTTTAATAGAACAGAAACGACAAAATAATAATAATAATGATAGAATATACAAAATGAGTGATGCACAATGTAATTGCTCACCACCCGCGCTGACCGATAACCAAGTAGCGATCGGTACTTCCTGGATCACGCCTACCATTCATATACTGAGCATGACGTCACATGGTATGGAGTACCCCATTGGCCAGCTGGGCTGGCTGTCCTGATTATGTTCCCTCCCATCTTGTGTACCTAGCTCAGTCAGTAGGGCATGGGAGCTTCCTTGGACTAGAGGGCACTACCAACTGAAAACATCAGTGTGTTATCAACATTCTCCTCATACTAAATCCAAAACACAGTACTAGGAAGACATTTAATCCTATCCCAGCCGAAACCAGGACACACAGCAAGTACAGATTTGAAGAAGTAATATAACATGTTGACATGTTTATAACATATTGACAGTTGGGTGGTAGTTTGCAGAAACTGTAGCTGAGTGTTAATTTGCATCCTAGGGGGGCTGCACAAAGAACTAAATTATTCCTAGTAGACATCTTACAGTTTTTGCTTTCTACCCCTTGTAACTGTTTTAATGTAAGTTATCCCAAATAAGCTCTGACTGCATGTACTCAATCTAGAGAATCAGAGGAGCTGAATCAGCATTGCAACAAACAAGCACTTCTAGAAAAGGAGTGTTGCACTTTGTATTTTAGACTGAAATTCCGCTGGGTATAGATGTCAGCTCTATATGAGACCAATGAGCATTACTTCTAATTACTGAACTAACCAGACTGGCTTTGTGCAAATGGTGACTGTAATGAGAGTTTTCTAGATTTTTTCACACTTTGCAAAAAGTTGCCTCACACAAAGATATGATCATATCTTCCTAGTTAAATATTCTTTTCCTCTAGAAACATTTTAGTGAATTTGTCATCTCATTAATACTGGATGTAGAGATCCTGTGAATGGGAAAGGAGACTTGGAAAGACTTCAACCTGAGAAGCGAGGCTTTGGGGCAAAGCTCAGAAGTAATCATACCAGCAGCATTCCTGTAATCGCAACACAGCCTAAAATTAAAAAAAAAATAACACCTTCTGCACTGACTAAAAGTTGAAGCGTCAGAAGTTGCACCCCGGCATTTGCACTGAAGATACACTCTCCTGAAGTGCAGCTCATGACTCACTGTACCTCTGTTAAAAGTTGCTAAATGTAAGTAAAAACTAATTCCTTTATTTTTTCACCACTTCTGCAAACTGTAGACGAAAGACCCGAGAACCAGGTGCTTTACTTTTATCTGCATTATTATCAGAACTTTCTGCAAGAGACTAGGAGATTTCTTGTGGATGAGGTGAAGAGGGGCCAAGGAAACTGCGGCCCATTTTGCTACATAGCTGCCACCTCCTTAAATGGAGAGTCATGCTCTGTAGCCTTCAGGGATGTTTTTCAGCATGTTTTCTTGCTGCTGAAGATTATCAAACTCTTCCCAGGTATACCCTAAGGTGGCCTACACAAGATGGTTTTGCTACTATAACAAGTATATGAGTACGAGATATATTTACATTCAGTCTCCCCTAAGTCTCTCTCACACCATGTTTTTTTAAGCCTTTGGGTGAAGTCTGTGATAAGTTGAGTGTAGCTGACTTTCCCTTAAATATCCCAAGAGCACAGTGACAGTTTTGTCTCAAGCATAGGACTAGACACTATGAAAGGCAAAACATAAGTCAGGAACCCAGTGAACTGTGTCTTTTGACTTGGCTGCTGAGTCACCTCTCTCTCAATGCTGAGACTGAGACTGCTAGAGGTCCTGGAGCAATATATCTGTAAGGTCGTTACGGTCACAGACCCATTAAACTATGAGAGTTGGAGCAATCAGTAGTCAATCTGCAAGTAACTCAATTGCTAGAAGACTTTCTAAATTGGCTAATTTGTTAAAGTGGCAATAACAATGAAATTTTGACTATAATTTCCAGGAGTGACAATGTCTATTGGAAAGCACTGGAGAAAACTTGCATTAAGGAGAACTTGAGTGTCACATTATCTGTTAAGAAGATAAGCTCAGAAGTCACTTCTCCCATAAGTAAAGAATTCACCTGCCCCAGCTGCATCAACCTTTCTCAGTTACACAGCTCTGGCCTTCTTCTTCCTTCTTCCACAACACAGGAATTCTTTAATTTATGAACATTTTATTGTTAGAAGCCTTCTATTTTTCTTGATTGTGTCTTGAAGATAAAGATTAATATTTACAGAAAGAAAGCATCAGCTTTCCCACACTAAGAAATCAAGGCAATATTTCCACCCACTAGAAAAACATCTGACATTACTACAACTTGCTGATATCGTTTATTTGTTGCATGTAGAGATGTTGGAGCTGAACTATTTCATAACTTCAACCTAAATTTTCTGCTATCTAGCCTAGTTGCCAGCAATGAGTAGTGTTCCTACTAAACCGAAAAAAAAAACCCCAAAACTAATTGATCATAACATTCAAATACACACCATTAATTACTAGTAAAATTAATAATAAAAAAGGATGTAGGTTAACTTATTTTGTTAAGACGGCGTAAATGTAATCAGCAAAGTGACTAGTAACCATCGCCATGGCATTTGTATATCTAAACTCATAATGAGGTTTGAGCTTCTCATTTTATGGTACATGTTACATTGAAACCCAATAAGAATAGCTAATGAAAACAAAGTATTTTACTTTTTTTCTGTTTTTCTCACTTCTTAGACACTGACAGTCATTGAAGTTTGGGTTTATTTCTAGATTCATGTTGTTTTAAATACTTGGGTTCCAACTATTTCCATCAGAACAATTATAAGGAAAGTGGTTGCCTACAAACTTTCATACAAATTTCAGAAACAAAAGTCTGTTGTTTTTTTCCTGAAAGTTAGAAAAATTTTATTGAACCTATTCCAACCTAAATTGGAGATCAAAATCAAGAGGGATATTTATGAAAAATAACATTCTGAACCAGACAGACCTGTGATCTAAGCAGAATTTTGGGGGATTTTAATAAGAAATTAAAATAGTTAAATGTTTTAGTTACCTCAGAAGTAGCCCAGCCAGTTTGTGGGGCTACAGGCCTTGGCACACCAACTACCATGTGCAGATTTTTTTTCATATGACGTAGTTTGCCTTCCCTCAATGCTACTGAGAAAAGAGGAGGACAGTGAGCGGGCTGTCAGCTGTGTGAGTTTTTCTAATAGCCTTGATTTGGTCCATGGGTCATAGGTTGGCCATCCTTCAATCGGTTGGTCATCCTTGTCTGACTGTACTCTTTGTGTAATTGTCCAGTTCTGCTTGACTTGTGCTTAACAGGCATGTAGGTTGTGTGAAGGTTTTTATATACGAACTAAGATGATATAGGTGACTACCTTATGGGGAAAAAAACACCTAAGCACCTTTTTGATGGAAGATTTTGGCCTAGATAATGTAAGGCATGGCTCAGGGTTTTAAGGTGAAGCTCATTTCGATTGTAGTGTTATTTAACAGTAGGTGTGGTGAAGATGAGACTCACAAGTACCATTTCGTCTAAAATACCAGTACACTCACTGCAAAGATGCTTTTGAAGGGCACTTACTTATGCAGCCTGAGTCAACTGCTGTTCCAGGTCTCTGCTGCAAGAGTTTGATTCCTAGGCAGATAACGTCAGTAAAACATGAAAGAAAGGAAAGAACTCCTGGTCACCTGCAAACTGGTAATTGCACAGAGGAATTGGGCTCCACATCCAGGCTTTTAAAGAACAAAGCACAATGTTACAGTTTGTCTCAGGTGTATAAATTCAGTTCTGTAGGAGAAATTCTTCTTTGTTCTTCTCTTCTCTTTCTTGCTCTCTCACTTTCACACAATCCTACCATAAAAAGGACTTAATTTGCTTGGGCCCTATGGGTCAAAGATGAGAAAGAAAAGATTGTGGCTGTTCACCCATAATTGTGGAAGAGGTTTTTTAAAATGCTTCAGAAAAAAAACTTATTCAGACTAGCTTATTTTGCACAATGTTTAGTATTTTAAAATCACTTTAGAAATCCCAACAGCAATGAAACTGATAGTGACCCAACAGAAAAACTAGTAAGAAAAGAAAAAAGAACCTAGAGGACAAGTGGCAGGGTACACTTTATTTCAATAAAATCTTTCAGGAAGTAGAAGTGCATACGTAGGTGCCAAAGGAACCAGACTCTGGGGCAGTGTCTGCTTTCCTATTTTTGATTCAGTTTTAAAGCTCTTATCTACAGATATCAAAATGACCAAAGAATAGCAAGAGTCAACAAATTTTAACATCTGAAAGGCAATCCAAGATTCCTGAAGCTTACCACATTTTTTGACTCATTAAATGTGTCTAAGCTTAATGACAGTGTCTCATGCCACAGTACTGCTAATTTATGTAAAGAATAACAGTCTGCTAATTCTATCAGCTCTTCTATTAATTCAAGAAGCAAAGGTCTAAAAGTTTTCAGTGCTCCAAAAAAAAGAGACTTTAAAATGTGGGGGGTTTAAATAAAGCGATAGCTCATTTTCCTTTTCTATATTTTTATATTGTCAAATATAATCACAGAAAGGCTTGCTGAGCAAAACCCTCACTTTTATAGTTCTAAAAAGATTTTTTTTATACCTTGTATCTCTTTTATTATGGTCAGTTGAAAAATGATGATTCTTTAGCGTACTCCATTTTCCTGCCGGTCTCACTTTTTTTCCTGGAAAAACCCACCTGTATTTCTTACATAAGGCTAATAAGATGTATTCGAAGACATTTCATAGAGTGCTTCAGCGAGTTCGGAGAAACTGAATGAGCATCATGGAATGAGAGTTATTACTGACTATTAGTGACATCTCCCTATGGAATTAGAGAGAGAATACGTACGAGAGAGATGATGTCTTGCTTGCCTTTACATTTGTTTTCCTTCCCCTCTCCCTCTTCGGAGATTGTGATTAAAAGTGCACAAAAACTCCATTGAGTTATCATTCCACACACTTGCTCTTGTACGTTTTGGATTTTAGAACTACCAAAGCTCAAATGCCTTAACGAGATAGAGGGAGTGTACAGTTAACACCTCCAGACAGTTACACACTGTGTGTCAATGTGAGGAAAGAAAATTTAATCAAATTTACAGATGTTTAAGTACAGTAGGTCAGACATGGAGAGTCAATGACATTTCCTAGGATTTAGCAGAGACAAGCAAATTTCAGTTTTTGTTCAAGCTATAATGTATCCTCTCCAACAGAATCAGCACCTCCTTGGGCATCCAGCTGTGATGTCAAGTAATTTGGCAGGAATATCAGGAATAGAAGCAATATGGACTTGCCTTGATGTTTCTCAGACAAAACAAGATGCAAAACAAGAGAAGCAACTGCAGCAGTGAGGCTCAAGAGAAAGTGGCTGTGAGCAGTGGGAGGCAGATGGAGAAGCAAATTTCAGCCTGCGGAGAGGGGAGAGAAACAGTGACCATTGCAATGGATCTGTCACAGCAGAGTATCAGTTAGCATTAGCAAAAATGAACACGCATTAATAAGGATCAGGTATTACTGGCTAATTCTGTGCTCATGTGTGGACATAGCCTCGGTCATTGCCTGGCTGATTCATTGCCTATTAATTTTGTATGCTGTAGCTGAAATTCAGTCCTTGTTGCATTCAGTAAGGGGGCTCCTGTAGACTCTAAATCAGCCCCAGTGAGGGGCCCAGCATTAGTCTGAATGAAATAAGCAGAGTTGCTGTGGATTTCCACAATGAAGTCGACAGAATAATCGGTCTTCTTTTTTAAAGGATCCTTGAAATATGAGATACAGTGTAGTTTTGTCTGTAACAGCCTCCTTAAAAAGTCATATACTTGTTCAGACATTTAATAACTTATTGGCAAAGCATGATATTTTGATTTAACAGTTGATTTAATACAGAACATTTTAAGAAGATGGATGGCATTACAACATTATTGGAGGTACTTCCATTCTCCTGCTGCATTGTGAAAAGGTAGTTAGACTACATACACTTTAAATACATTCAAAAAAAATAAAATCTCCTGTATAAGACATTTAAGGGACAGACTGTATTTGGCCAAATATGAATAGAAACAAGTTGGGAATGGAATTTCAAAACGGATGTTTAAACATGCCCAAGTCAATGTACCATTCTCTGAAACAGTAGTGAACCTGCAATATCTGTAGAGTTATGCTTTGTGTAACAGTCAACAGAGCTAAGTTTTTATGAGGACCTTTTTCCATCACTAGTATTTTGGAAGCTATCATATTTGTGACCAGTCTGCATGACCATGCACTGCATGTCAAAATCGTACATGGTTGAGTCATATTACATCTACCCTATCCATGGGCAGCCGGTGGGCACATGGGCTCTGGGAGAGGTTACAATGCAGGAGGTGGCAACTGTAGGGTAAGTCTGGGTTGGGTGGACAGAGAATGCTGGGAAAAACCTCTGGTGTCACCTCCTACTGCAAAAAATGTTTACGGTTGGTGATCAGTCTTGTATCAGTACAGTTTCTTGGCTGATTGTGACACAGCCTCACCACATTTGCAAAGCAGGTGACCCAAAAGCCATCGTACCTTAGACAACAGCCTGTCCTCAGGTTTAAACTGTGCCCACAACAGTCCATAATTGTAGAACTAGAAGAGACCTAAAGTCCATACGCCCATGCCCACAATAATTTAATTTCACAAAAATTTCTTTTCACCCCTGTGATGACCAGGGGATGGACCTGGAACACTAGTCTTTCCATACGCATCTCTGTGCTTGTGTGTATGTAGTATGTGTATGTGACATATATATGTATATACACACATATACATGTCAGAACTTTCACATTCCTCAGAAAATTAATGATCTCCTCCAATTTTTCTCACCTACAACTTCTAGTAATGCTGTAGCTTCTTCAAGTCTTTCTTCATCCCACGTAATGCTATTTTCATAGGATGCTGTGATGACTCGACAGAGAAAAAAGAATTCTAGACAAGCCATCTTTATCTTTTCAGACTTCATATATACTTATTAAAACAATTCATTCTTTCTAGGAAGTCCATTCTTTCTAGGAAGTCTGATCAGGACATAACTAATCCCAGTGTTAGCAATCATATTAGTTAGCAGTCTTACAGCATCTTAAAGCAAGTTTTAGGAAATTAGTTACCTTTTTTTTTATGTATGGCTTAGGATAAACAGTTGATGTCTTCACTGAAATTTTCTTATTTTTCTTCTTGACTTACTGTTACTTTCTTTTTCCTTGTGTGACCTTCTTTCTTGGTTCTTTACAACAGTGTGTGTTGGTTTTGGCTGGGATAGAGTTAATTTTCTTCACAGTAGCTAGTATGGGGCTATGGTTTGGATTTGTGTTGAAAATAGTGTTGATAACACAGGGATGTTTTCATACCTGCTGAGCAGTGCTGACACAGAGTTAAGGCCTTTTCTGCTCCTCACCCCACCCCACCAGCGAGGAGGCTGGGGGGGCACAAGGAGTTGGGAGGGGACACAGCCGGGACAGCTGACCCCAACTGACCAATGGGGTATTCCATACCATATGACGTCATGCTCAGCATATAAAGCTGGGGGAAGAAAGAGGAAGGGGGGAAGTTCGGAGTGATGGCGTTTATCTTACCAAGTCACCGTTACGTGTGATGGAGCCCTGCTTTCCTGGAGATGGCTGAACACCTGCAGGCCGATGGGAAGGAGTGAATGAATTCCTTGCGTAGCTCTGCTTGCGTGTGTGGCTTTTGCTTTACCTGTTAAACTGTCTTTATCTCAACCCACGAGTTTTCTCACTTTTACTCTTCTGATTCTCTCCCCCATCCCACCGGGGAGGAGTGAACGAGCGGCTGGGTGGGGCTTAGTTGCTGGCCGGGATTAAACCACAACACAGTGCAGTCAAATACTAGTTTTCATTCTATATCTGATAAGGTCTAAATAATGTACCATAGGTTTCCCTGTAAAAAACAAAAATGGCAAAATATGTGTAACAATTGAAAGAAAAATGGCAACAACTTCTCGCCACATGCTGCGGAATAATTTTGGTAAAATATCACAGATGTCTCTATAAATTGAACATCAATGTGATGGAAGGTGCAGTTTTTCTTTCCTAACTCAAAAAGTTTACAATGGAGTTCTTTTTATAATTAAATCACTATGTTCTACAAAAATTCTTTTTTCAAGGCCAAGCTGTACAAGTTAAATGGTGGTCTTTGCCTCATGGTATTGGATAAATGCCTCTGACTGTATTTTTATTTTTTCCCCCCAATCTCTTTCATCTTTTGAATACTCAACAGTTTCATTTTTTAAAATCTAAAATTATGTCACTCATGTACAACTTTCATAAAAGCACTTTAGCTTATGACTTTTCAACACTCAGTGGATAAGATAGAGAAGCAGAATCATGTATTTCACGGCAATCAGACCTGTCCGTTCATTCTTTTAGACTGACAGTAGTGAAAGAACTGAACAAACTAATGGTACTGTCACTTCATGTCCAATTCAGAGCATAGATTGCAATAAGCCTTTGCAGTACTTAACTACAGTCGCTGGAAAGCTGAGATGTTGCAATAGCAAATCAACAACAGTGTTTGCCCTCGTTAAATTAATACTCATGACTCTTAAGAGTGACTACCCTCAACAAAACTGACTCATACAGGATAAAGTTAGTACAACTGAAATCAGAATTTGATTCAGAGACTCCAGGAATCCCATGGTGCCAGTACCATCAGGAACTGACAGCCTGTCACCACCCCTGTTAACAGTTTTGCACTGTTAAGACAAGCCACTACCATGCTCCTATAAAATTCATAACTGGTACAAAGAAAGTGCAAAGGAATACCCTGAAGTTTTAAAGAGTAACTTGCTGCAAAGGATTTTCAAAGATCCATTCATGTAAGGATTATATATTGCATACCTCAAGGAAAGGGAAATCCGGTGTACTTCATTTAAATATTTCTGAGTCAACAAGGTTCCATATTTTTGCCCTAAATGTGTGTCTTGGTATATTCCATTAACAATGGAAAAAGCCTGAGCTAATTTTATCTGTCCAGTAACTGCATTTTTTAACACATACATTATCTGGCAAAGCTTCATTTTAATTTGTTTTCTGATATTCTCTGGGAGATAAAATAGAAATGTTTTTTACCAGGGGATGCCTGTTTTTGCATGGTCCATAAAGCCATTTGGATTTTTCTAACCCAACCCTGTTGTGATTTTAGAAGTAATCTGATGCTAACATACCAGATTTTGGACTCTTCTCTGTGATCTGCAAAACCTTGCTCTTGCCCTTAGTTCTGTCTGTGCATATATTCCTTTTAAGATTAATTTAAACATGATTCTGGGAGGTGGTACCTGTTTCCAAAAGCAAAACTTAAATGTGGTAGTGTTTTCATTGTCCTCTAACTGTGACTAATTTTGCATTTTATTTTTTCCCTTAGCTTGTTACTATAATTGAAGAAGGGATAGCAGATATACAATTTCTACTTACATAGTGGTGACATACCCTCCCAAAATAAAGAGTACAAAAAGCCTATTAAACAGATAAATCCTGACTGCACTTAAATAATATATAAATAGTATGTAAGTTATTGTGAAGCTTCTCCATTGAAATAAAATTATCCTTAGGCTAGCAAACTGGTAGTCTAAATTTTTCTTTGCAGGGATTAAATTGCTCACAATGCTACAAGTGAATCTTTTACTGTGTTATGCAACTACATTCAGCTTTAAAGTTCAAATCTATATTCAAAACCAGACATAAGCAATAAGAGAAACCAAAGGACCACTGATGAAACCATGTATTGTAACAATTTTGGGGCAATATTTGAATCTAGCAGCTAGTTTGGACTTCCAGACTTATTTTTTATTTTGCGAGTCTATGAATCCGTACAGCAGAATGTAGTTTAGAGTTCAGTCCCAGTGATTCCTATTCTCATTATGTTTTATGCATTAGTTTTATCAGTGGCTGTTTATGCACTTGATTTAGAATTTAATCTACTATGACATAACCATTCAGCCTTCTCACCGAGCTTTATAGATTGGCAAGTAAAGTGCGATTAGAAACAAATTTTATGTTTTGCATTCTATCCCTTAAAATTCTTAGTGTATAAACATTATGCTCACATCAAATTTCCATTGTAGCTGACTACCTCGTATAACCTTGAAAGAAACGGAATGCTGGTTGTCTATTTTAGTATATTAAAATATGGTCTTCTCTGGATCAGGCTTTATAAAAAAATAACACTTAACAAGATTTTATTTGCTTAGATACCTAAAACTTAGATACCTGTGGCAATCTTGTATCCTGTATGAATAAAATGTTTTAGAATATTTTATTCACTTTGTAGACTATGCATCCTACCCTCTTAACAGAGAGGAGTGTAGATACCTTCCACTGTAATGTATGTACTTTAATGTCTGTAATTTATGATGTGCTTGATTCGTTTTGTTGATTTTTAAAATCAATCACTATGTTTTCTATTTTAGGCCTTTAATTGGGATGGCTTAAAAATAGCTTTCAGTGCGTGTGTTGTTGCCTGTTTTAAAGGCAGAATTTCTTAGCGGTTTCCTGCCATGGTGGAGACAGAGGATTCAAGGATCCCAGGGCAGGATGCTGCCTGTGGGAGATGCATACACTATCTCAGACCTGTTTCTCTGTGAAGCACCCAAGACAGACCTGAGGTGGTGAGGGAGTGGAAAAGCGTTTTGAAAGCTGGTTCCAACAGGCACAGCCTCTTCCATAGTTTCAGATTCAAATATAGCGTGACGATGTGATTAGAATAGGCTTTTTATGCCACGCCACTTTCTCTTCTAGTTTGCTAGTCTCTTCTAGACTCTTTGTCTTTCTCTTCTCTTGCACAACCTCCCCCTTGTGCTCAAGATGTCAGGTGAATGTGCTGTAACCATTAGTTATAATCTCAGGAAAACAATTTTTTTTTATTCTAAGATTTATCATTGACAATCATTGTATTCCATTTCAAGCGTAACACATTTATTATTTCTCTTACACGTCTGTACATACACTTACAGCTTCAATTACCATTAGTTTGATTTGGGAAGAATTAGAGGGTAATTGGCAGACCTCAAAAGAACGTGTGCGTCTGTCGAGAAGCGACTGTCAGCAAATGAAAATTGTTTATCAGCTCTCTGCTGAGAGGAGATTTATTAGCAAGAAATAAAAGCTCAAGCTAAGGCAGATGGACACTTAATTTCATTTTACTGCCAAGGAATTGTGGCTCATAGGTACCTAATTTCACACAGATCTGAACAGAACCCAAACACAACAGTCTGAATCAAGCTTAAAGAAATAGTTTAACACTGGGTAACTTTGGATCCTCTAATTCTTTTGTTACTTCTTTATCTTTCATGGAAAGAATTGGTAGCTTGTTTATTCTTATACAACTTTGCTGAGGTCTTTTTGTCGCTCTCTCTGCTTGCACCATATGAGGATCTGTCCTTACTGGTTTCAGTTTACTAGAGGACTGAACCCAAGTAGTCTTCCAAAGACAGAGATGAATAAGCCTGTAACTATTCAGCCAGTGAGTATAGTCATGTCACATTTCCAGGAAAAGTGAGATAGATGAGAGCAGACAGCCCCAAATAACCTTGAAAAGCTTCACATTTAGTAGATGAATAGCCTAGTTAAGCTAATCAACTTATCTTTTGAGCAATCACAAATTGTTTTGCTACAAACCTGTGCATTTTCAAATTCTAGTTGGCAATTTATCCTCATAAATTTGCATTTATTATTTGTACTGGTCATAGTGCCTCTATACCCTGAATTATGCCACACTCCAAGCTACATGCAAACATAGAAATCTGCATTCAGTCCATGACACTACTATTGTCCAGGGAACAAACCTGGCCCATCCACCGTACCTCTGTGTTACAGCTTTTCCACCTGAATATCTGTTATACTCTACCCACTCTAATATTAACTGTGCTCTATGGATAGCACATACGCTATTCTATCTCCAGGTCCAGAGCATCCCACACTTTAGAGCACATGGATTGTCCTTGAATGCATCTCAAAAAGCTTCACAGCGCTCTATGACAAGGACAAGAGGAAAAGGCCTCAAGTTGCACCAGGGAAGGTTTAGATTGGGTATTAGGAAAAATGTCTTCACCAAAAGGGTTGTCAAGCATTGGAACAGGCTGCCCAAGGAAGTGGTTGAGTCACCGTTCCTGGAGGTATTTAAAAGACGTGTAGATGTGGCGCTTAAGGACATGGTTTAGTGATGGACTTGGTAGTGTTAGGTTTACGGTTGGACTCAATGATCTCAAAGGTCTTTTCCAACCTAAATGATTCTAAGAGTCTATGATTCTATGAGCACTTGTGTAACACCTCTGCTCTGAAAAGGGACAGCATGTCTGAGTCTACAGAGCCAGGAGAGCATGATACGGAGCTCCTCCACTCTGCTTCTGGGAAATGGGCTGGAGAACAGGAGAGCATTCAGGTGGGGGCACCCCCAAAGGTGCCAGTGGGTCATCTAGAGGGCCTGAAATTTTCCCCCATCATTTCAAGCAGGCCATAAATCCCACACTTCATTGTACTGCAAAGTCAAGAGGAAAGGTTAGAGTCTGGCCTTCAGAATGCATCCACAGTGTTCTTCCATGGAGGAGGAGAGATCTGATAGATTTAGGTGTGTAAGTCATATATATTATGCTGTCTTGTTTTCCCCTATTAAAGAAACTCCAGAGTTGCAAATATCTGGTAAAATTTTATGCTGATAATTCTTTTCTAGCTCATGTTATGGCCCTGCAGTGCTATTACCACAATGTGGTAATAATCCTGTGGTAATGCAGTTATTACTCAGAGGTGTAAAAGCACATTGTTGTAATAACACATTGAGTTGTGCCTCTGCAGTTGCTGTGAAGATAGAAATAGCTATGTTATGCCGTACCGTGATGACCCTTTAGCACTAAGTGTGCAAGGATTTGTACAATAATTGTTATGAAACTTGTGTGACTAATTCCCTCAAGTTCCTTTGACCTGTCTAGCCTCAGTTCTGCACAAATTGAAGACCTCATCACCATACAGTCTGTCAGGATAAAACTATGTAAATAAAAATACCATTTTGATCATTCTTCAAAGATCTCTATATACAAAATACATGTAATTCAGCATTGAAACATCTTTAAATATAGACTTCTAGTACAGAATCAATTGATCTTTTGAATATTGTCACTTATACATCTTAAATAATAGCTTTTTACGTGAGTTCTCAAAACACAGAAATGTAGCATCATGGATACAGAGGTGTAAAAGCAGTAAAAGTGTAAAAGCAATAAACTTCATTTTAAAAAATCAGCTTCTCCATTTTTTTATGTTAGGGTACACAGAAATAATCCATTGTTCAACATGTACTCTCTTGAAAAATCCCAGTATTTAATATGCAAAAAGTGTAGTAGCAAAGAGTTGTGATTAAGTCTAAAAAACCAAATGGAACTGAGTCTGGAATACAGTGCTAAAATAAAAAAGTTAGTTCATGTTATGTACCATGGTAAGACTTCAATACAGATTAATAACATTAAATCATTATATATTTCATTAACTTGTAGACATCAGAACATTGGAACAATGTTATAGTCACACTTGGCCATTTTCAAACTGGCATTAAAATCGATACTATCATTACTTAATAAAAGCTATCTCATGTTTCATCTGATGGTCTTTTCTTAGGAAAGAAATACATAAAGAACAATTAAAGCAAAAACGCACTCACTTGATCACCATGGCATATCATATGAAGGGAGGTGAAAGCACTGAGTAAAACACAGTTTACTTGTAGACTTTTTTCCCAAAGACATCTTTTCGCTGAAATGAAAAAAAACCAAATTATCATCTGACTTTTTTATCACTACCAATTTTTTTTTTATATATACTCTTTTAGTCTTGATACAATGGTAATGATATAGGAAGGCTTCCAGTCCTAGTCCAGTTATGTCACCCATAAATTATGGTCCTTTATAACCTCTCTAGTCTTCCTAAGTCCATAGCAAATGGTCTTTATACACTTGTCACACTTGAATTTCATGAGTCAGTGCTTCAGCAGATCAAGTGTGTGTGGTGAACCAAAATAAATGTACTGGCTTCAAGTTATGACTTTCAAGGTCACAAATATATAACATGAAAAACATTCTTGAATTTTCAGTCACTGAATTGGTAAGAAATCTATACTCATCGTCATTATTACCCTTCCATTTCCTTCTTAAGTCATAAATGTTAATTTTAGATTCCCAGACCCTTGAAAATAAATGAAATAAAACCCAGAATAGGATCAATTTCTGCATCTAATCCTCCACCTCAAAGCTAGTGGAAAGTTTAGCATGTTTAATGAAAGCAACAGTGTACAGATAAATCTGTAACCAGCAGAAAATTCTTACATAGTGTTGGGTTATGAAAAAAATTTGAAAAAATTTACGTTGAAAGTACTTAATACATAAAACACAAGTTATTTTCTTTCTTTGTCGACTCATCTTTCTGATCATATAATGCAAAATAAACTGTGAGCTAATCCTGGTTGGAGTTTCTGTGCGTTAAAGTCATAACTGTTTTATAAATGGTTAATAAATGTCTACAAATAACACTTCGCTTTTGTTACAATGAAGATTAAGGATAAAATGCCAATGCTGAAAGCCTTCCGTTATATGAAAATGTTTATGGTCTCGGATCACGAAATAAGCCAATATTAATAAAAACATATTTTAACTTTAAAAACAATTAAGAACTTCATGAATAGATGTGAAAAGGATATACATATTAACATGTTTTACAAAAACTTTTAAATAATAACATGAAAACATGGTTTTGCTAAACAAATATTTAAAAGATTTAGGTAAGCTTCTACATTTCAGTTACATGTAAAATTTAACAGAACTTGAAAATAATCCATATACTTTATAAATACTTATGGCTTCCTTTAGCCTTGAACATGAACAATGACTCTTTTTTCATAAGATCCACATCCATGTACAGCTTTCAACTGCTACAATCCACGTGACAGATACAACTGTTGCAATCTCTTTATGGCAAAAGAAAAAATATTACCTGCCACTGTTAGATATTTTTATTTCATGAGCAATACTTCTACATTTAAAAAGAATTTTAGAAGGAAAATTATATATTTATATTGTATTAAATTGTCTTAGTATGTCATTGCATTCAGAACTCTGAATACATAAAGTACTGTTAGTCTGTAACATAGATTATAAAAAGGGGAACAATGAGAAAAAAAGCAACCCAGAAGTTAAAGAATAACATATATCCATTTACTTTTTTTGAAACATGTCAGCATTATTTCGAACAAGGAGAATCGTATTTAGCAAAGCAACTGGGGCCTGGAGACCTGGCCATGCAGGTCCGTAGGAGGAGGAGGGTGGAAGATGGGTTTTACCCTATTTAAAGGAGTGAGCACAACAGAATTGTGGCTAACACAGAAGTATGATCCTGTTCCTGCACACAGTAGGGCTGACGCTGCCTTCCTCAATGCTTCCGAGCACACTAGAGCCAATAGCTATTTTTTAACCTGTGATGACAGATGGGCATAGGGGTGGTAAACAACAGAGAACCCAATTTCAGCACCAAGAAATAAATGGAAGTCTTGTGAGAGACAGTGTAAACAGTTCTCCACGATGCTGCTTATACTGTCTGTGAAGTACTGGAAAAACTAAGACTACTTCAGAATGTGACAACAGCTTCAGGAGGTTGGGATATCCATGTGAGTTATTAAAATAGGTTATAGTAGGTTTTAAGGTCATTGCCTATTCTGGGATCTCCACTGTGCTAGTGTAAACATTCACAGTGAAAAGTGATCAAATTCTGAAAGTTATAGTCACAGGACATGAAGCTTATAGCTGTACAGAGGGTTAAAAAAATAGATCTAAAACATCAGAAGGTCCCACTGCAAAGTTTGACAATTGTCACACCCTGTGCTGGCCTGACCCAACTGCAATCTGCTGGATGTTTCCATTTGACTGATGGCCATTTTTCATCTTAAAATATGAGTGCAGGAATGTTTTGAAGGGAAGTTCCTAAAAGTCATGCAGATATGAAATCCCTACATATTTTGTAAACTACTGCCTAGGGATTTAAATTTTTCAGCTCTGGAAACCTTCCAATAGACTTCTGAGGCAAACCCAATCCCCAAAGATACTGTATTTCTAAGAGATCCTGCTCACCGTAAGTGGAAACACATAATTAGAAAAAAATACATTTAATATAGTATAGTATTGTGTTCTTAAGCATTGTGCACTTTATTATTTACCTATTTGATACATTCTAAGTCATTGCCTGGTAAACTGGAAGTATTTAATGTATGCATATTAATACACACGGATGTCAGGAAAATAATAATCTTGGATACATTCGAGTACTGGATGTATTAAAAACAATTTGCACTGGTAAGAGGTTAGAATACAAGACCTGCGAGGTCTTCCTCATCAGCATTTTCCAGTTAATATTTGACATACCTTTAAAACACTGCAGTATATCACAATAGATCAGGGGTGAAATTCATCCTTTAACTGCTGGCTGTTGTTTACTGGCGTCAAACTCACATACCATGTTCAATTTCCTATTAATTGCTTATCTGTGAAAAGTCACTACCTAACAGAAACAAGTTGGCACTGAAGAAAAACTGAGTGAAGAAACGCTGTATAAATTAGGATTGATGTGGTTACCTGTTAGGCTGATGTCAGCATGTATTGCAACATTTCTGATAGATTTCTGCCCTCTGAACTTTTCAAATGAAGGGAAAACTTAAAGCTAGTAGAACTTCTTCCATCTTCAGGCAGATAAATATTTTTTACAAATCTTTGTCTCTAGTAACAGAAAAATATACCAAATCATCTACATGGATACAAGTCCAATGCTGGCTGCATAGGATATGAAAATTTATGTGACTGAGGTTAAAATTAATGAACCAAAATTCGCCCTGTACTTCTACTGGTTCATGACAACTGTGCACACATATATACACTGATAAAAGGACTTTCAAGTGAATTACTCATTAAAGTAATAACACAGTGGCTCCAAAATATGTTTGCAGTGTTACTTAAACCCCCAGATTAAGGAAACATTTGCCTAAATACACTAGACTTCTGTAACATGACTTGGCCACTAGAAAAGAAAGAATTGTCACTAATCTGGGATCTCTTTTGTGTAACTAATGTATTTGTAGAAAAATACAGAGCCTGGGGAAATTCTTGACAATTTCCTCCCCATCCATATGAAATGCAGGGTGTTACAAAAACACACTGCTGAGGGTCCCAGCACCACACGACAACAGAAAACACCGTCATAATTATCTTTGCAACATAATGCATTCTGATTACCTATGTAAAGCAATTATATAAAATAACAGAGCTGTTAACATGCTATCACTGAGTCGTAGAACTCACATGAATAATTTACATAGAATGAAGTAGAAAAAGGACCCTCTTTTAATTAAAAGTAAACTCTAGAACATTCTCAGAGAGTAACTCCAAAGATTAAACAATATTTCCACGATTCCTTCTTTCACCTAACTTTTGAATATGTACATAACTATGGCTTTTCCCTTTTTTTATAAGGGCTACTGAATATGTGGTTCTTGCCTTTCTCTCTTTAGAGAAAATCATGCATGTGGCTTTTTATACAATGTAAAAATGTTTGTTTCGGTTTGCTGGATTATGTGTTTTTATTAGGAAAGAACTATGCATAGGCTAGTTTGAAATAGATTTTACAGGAATTAGCTGAATGTCTTACCAGCCTCCTTCATTCAAGAAAACCATTGGACAAACTGATTTTCTTCTTGTGAGGGACAAATCTATTGTGCTAGAAGTGCACTGGTTTTTTGTCCATTGCCTCTGTCTTAAGAGTTCAACCTGTTTTCTCATTGTACTGGACCCAGATCAATAAAGGCTTTGAAGATAAGGGCCGAATTGTTGAGATGCTTGTCGGTAGGAGTAGTGTTGAATAATTGTGACACGTTGCCAAAGCTTTCATTATTTGAATCCAGATGTATCCAGGTAAGATAAGGACTGAATTGTTGAGATGCTTGTCTGTAGGGAGTAGTGTTGAATAATTGTGACACGTTGCCAAAGCTTTCATTATTTGAATCCAGATGTATCCAGGTACAGATTTTAGAAGACATTTCTTTCTTCAGTATAGCCAGTCCAGTAGCACTATTTGTTCTTTGCTTACAATTCAAGGACATGGTCTTCCAAATCAGATGTGAAGTCTAGATGAAAGCCCAAAGAAATGAAAGTCCTTCCACTGGCTTGGGTAGATTTTAGGTAATTTCAGAAGTGCTTGATATCCTTTTGATTTGAAAGAGGAATGGTACATGCAGCAATGCATCATTATAAAAATTAGGTCCCAGGTTTACTAATGATCATGGGTTAAGTTAAAATGATTGGATTTACCAGAGTTAGAAAACTAGCATATTAAGAACAAGTAGCTTTTTCCTGCAAATGACATGTAAATATAAGTATGTGTTTCTAAATATTGTATCAACGCTGAACAACAAAAGCTTTGTTATTGAAACACAGTCTATCTTAGATCTGGCTGACTATTCCCTTTTCTTCCTAAACGTAATTCCATTGAGCATTTTGTAAGACCATACCCATTTTAATTACGTTTTCCCTCAGGACATGATCACATTAATTTTTTACTTGGTTTCTTATTGTGATTTACTTAGTTCTACTAGCATTTTTAATGTATTAATATATTTTCTATTTAACAGTTTGTATTCTAATATTTCAATATTGTAAAACATGCTTCTGGATAATTTTTTTCAAACTTTATTCATTGAAAAGCTTTTAATTTCCTTCATTCTTTCCATTCTGAAATGCAGAGTAATGTGTAGAGAATTTCTAAGTATTGAGAATTGTTTGTTAAATCCAAATTAAAAATAAAATAACTATAAAAAAAATAGATTTAGGGAAAAAAAGTAACTTCATCCTCTGAGCATTTTAAATTCACATTTTGAAGCTGATCTCACAGTAATCATAGAATAGAATCATAGAATCATT
>NW_009225012.1:0-6751 GCF_000690835.1 Fulmarus glacialis
CAACCTTAATGATTCTATCATTCTATGATCCTATGATTCTTTTTCATGAGAATGGTTTAAAGAACATTTTTTACAAATCAACTCCAGATCGCATAGCCAAAGTACTGCAGCAATCACAGCAGAGTTTATTTCTGTGTTAAGCTTGAACAATGCATTGCAAAATGTGGCTTAAACATCTTAACACATCAATACAAACAGTAATGAAGAGCAAAAGCACGCAGCTAGTTAATGGACAGAAAATGTTCTAGAGCTGAGGAAACCTTTCATATAAAATGTTTCTTTTCAAAAGAAAAGTCCTGATTCAAAAGCATGGACACTTTTCTTCAAAGTTGTCACCTTCTTTTGGTGGTTTGTGTGAAATCTTTGCAACACAAACCACTTCTATTTCAAAACAACTTCAACCAACTATAATAGTTTAAAATCATGGTATGTATCCATGTATTTAAAATCATTGCAACAGTTTTAACACTGCAACCTGAAGACTATTTTTCACAATGAGTGAATGTGAGGGAGAGTTACCTTCCCCCCCACCCCCCGCCAAGTAGTTCACTTCCACAAAAGATGAAGCAAAGAAGAGTTTACACCAAAAAGGAAAAAATCTGGGGCAAAACTGACCCAATGTCAGGATTTCTAGTTCACCTAAAATACTTCAAAATAGAAAAAAAAAAAAAAAAAAAAATCTATTTATTACATATGCAAATTTGAAATTCAGTTATGGAAACACCATGAAACATCCTTCACTGAGATATAGAAGTGGCCAATGAATATTTACAGTCTTCACTCTTTCACTGTTACTTTTCCTGTTAAAGTGAGATTATAATATATTGGCTGAACTCAGCCTGGGGTACTTTGCAGAAAGGAAGCCAACCTCTCAATATCCAGTACCCTTGCTTAAAGTTGGAGCTTCAAAACATTTATGTCCCCACAATTTCCAACTCCCACCTCTGTGGGTTAAGCCTCAGAGGCATGACAGTGTGAATGAGTTAGGATTATTAAGATTACAAAACTCACTTCTGTGGAGATGAGGCTGCAACCCCTGAGTGCTGTTGGGGCTCCCAAACCCTGAGAAGTGTGAATGCCCTGGATGAGACTGCTCTGAAGCCACATTCTCCAATAAGCACTGTGTATACTGTTAATCTATCTATGCACTACACGGTTCATGTGGTCTAATGCAATAGTTAAATACATTTGTTAACTGGAATTGTTAATAAAGGTTAAGGAAAGAAAAAAATTTCTCCAGAACAAAAAGAGCTACTGATACCAACTTTTGAGGTCTTTACAAGGGTCATTGTCCTGGTTTCAGCTGGGATAGAGTTTTCTTCCTAGTAGCTGCTATAGTGCTGTGTTTTGGATTTAGTATGAGAAGAATGTTGATAACACGCTGATGTTTTAGTTGTTGCTAAGTAATGCTTTCACTCGTCAAGGATGCTTCTCATGAAGATTCTCAAGAAGCTTTTCAGCTTCTCATGCCCTGCCAGGGAGAAGCTGTGAGGGGACACAGCCAGGACAGCTGACCCAAACTGTCCAAAGGGATATTCCATACCACGTGATGTTATGCTCAGTACATAAGCTGGGGGGAGTTGGCCAGGGGGCAGCGACCGCTGCTCAGAAACTGGTGGGCATCAGTTGGGGGTGGTGAGTGGTTGCATCACTTGTTTTTTTCTCTGGGTTTTGTTCCTCTCTCTCTCTCTCCTTCATTGTTTTCCTTTTGATTACTATTACTATTACGATTACGATTACCATTACCATTACCATTACTATTACTTACTATTATTATTTTATTTTAAGTATTAAACTGTTCTTACCTCAACCCACGGATTTTCTTACTTTTGCTTTTCTGAGTCTCTCCCCCATCCCACCAGAGGGAGTGGAGGGTGAGCGACTGGCTGTGTGGTACTTGGTTGCCAACTGGCGTTAAACCATAGCAGTTATTGAGTCCAGAAAAAGTAAATTTTACCACACAGACTAGACATCAGAAAGACCTCTGTTGTTATGGTTAACCCAGGAAACTATAGGCTACCTGTTTTTCCTCTGATCTATTCAAAAAGAATGTAGGTTAGCCAGACAAGACAGAAAGTTTTGCAGCAATATTAACAGCAATGTCTACATACTCTGATATTCATACTGGTCTGCCAGGTTTCATAGGAATTAATAAAACTACATGTCTTCAGGATTGAATTTGCAAATGATGTTAAATTCAGCAATGACATTTTTCATCTTGATTTTTCTTTTCTCTGTCCTCTCATATGCCATTCTTCTTTCCTCTTCAAGCACCTGCATTCAAAGTTAGCTTCTATTTCATGGACATGAGTCCATGAATTCCAGTATTCATCCCTTTCAGGTGCTGTCTTACAGCAGCCTTTACATAGCAAACAATAAAAAAGGCCTTATAAAACATATCTTATCTACAGCATATGTCTCCTGTGTCCAAAATGACAGTTACATCAATGTCAACATTTCAGACATCAGTATTCACAGGTAAATCTTGGACTTTCTGCTGAGATTAGGCTTCAGACAAAGTAAAAACAAGATTTTACAAGAAGCTGCTAAGCCAACAACTCATGCACCCAAAAGAGACAGAAAGGCATAGCAGTTTAGAAGGGGCAGAAGGGCAAAGGAAGGAACCTTCTTTTTTTTTTTTTTTGAAGAAACCAAAAAATATGCCTGCAGGAGGCCGAGAAACTCACAGCTGCAATGAGTTTCCAGGGCTGCATGAGCACTGGAAGAGCATGTATGTACTCACATACGTGCTTGAATATGGCTAGAACTTCCCGCTGCAAAGCGAGGATTTTATTCCCAGCCAAGCAAGGCTGCCTGGGGTACCCTGAATGCGGTAATTGACATGACTTTCGGTGAAAGCAAGCCCACAGGAACACCCAATAAATGAGTGCCAAGAGAATGTTAAAATAGAAACTTCTATATAGTTTTAACTCTAGGGAGGTACGGTTGGTAGGAAGAGGTAATATCTTTTATTAAACCGGCTGATATGGTTGAAAAAGCAGGCAAACTTTCAGTCTCAGAGTCCCTTCATCAAGTCCCTACTGGTCCTCCTATAATTCACATATTTTTATCATCCACTCACATGAAAACAGCTGAAAAGAACCTTCTCGAATGTCAATGAGGCATTGTTTTCCCTTTTCACCACATTCGGGCTTGTGTTTTTAACCTTGAATGAAAGGAAATTATAAAGTAGACTAGCACAAAGGGTATAATAAAAATATACTATAAATGAATCGAAACTTTGAAAAGCAAAATATTTCAGTTTTCCTTTTGGACCATATCAGGGTTACATTTGAAACATACTGACCCAAAGAATACTGATTAATAACTTAAAAAAAAAAAAAAATTCAGCACACTGACTTGAGAAATTTTCACAAATACGTGTGAGAAATGCATAAATGAATTGGAGAATAAAACTAGGGCAAAAAATGACCTCATCATTTTAATAGGTTTTTCCCAGGATTTATTATAAGTCTTGGCAGCTTGTGCTGACAAAAATTTGGAGTACCTATGCATAAATATATTCACACATCTATCCCTACTCCAATAAGTATTCAGTACTGCCTGGGAAATGGCTTGCTTTAGCTCACATTTTAATCTTTATTTAAAAACAAAAGCCCCAGCTGTAACTCAATCCAGAAATGATCCCTCTCTCTCAGAAGTGACCATTTCAACAAGAACTGAAATATTGAAAAAGTCCGTTGCATTAGAAGAAGTAGCCAAGATTTAGCTTTTTTCCTACATCCAGGAATTTTAAGGAAAGTGAATAGAAAATCAATGAATCTTTCTTATTAATAATAATAATAATAAAAAAAAAAAAAAGGTTAACTTAAAGTACAACGTTTTCAAGAGGTTGCTGGTGACTGATGAGTGGAAAATTTAATAGGTTTTGTTTGTTTTCAAAAAAAGGCAAGTTACAGAACTGCAAACAAAGATGGAAAACTATTCTGAGACAGCTGATGAGGGAACACCTGAATAAGCACACTGACTGTAGATAGCAAAGAGGAATTCAGACAGACTTGGACAGGTAGCTTAGCTGGGGTTCATGGTGTTTTTAGGGGCACAAGTATCAAGGTCAGTAAGTGAAATTCAGCAGATGCATTTTATACTGTTCAATTCAGCGAAACATTTAGCATGGCTTCCATGTGAAGGGGTGAAGATGCTGCCAACTGGGTAGAAGGAGGGTACTCTGTGATTCAATGCAGAACCATGTTAATGATGCCCAAGTTTGGTCCGAGTGGTTTGGCACGTCATGTAGACATGACACATGTCATGTGTCTGTATGACACTACTCAGTGACGTATAGAAATAATAGCTAAACTTACAGAAGCAGTGGTGTGCTTCTTATCAATATGTTTTGCCCATAGCTGATTAGCCATTTTCTTATCACAGTACTACCACAGCTCTGCAGCTCCCTCATCCAAAGACAGCTTGAGAATGTCTGCATATTACTTTGTATGAGAACTGCCTAAGAGACACAAGATAAGCAACATTAGTTTAAACGAGAGTATTACGAAAAAGTCAGTCATCTGAGAGGTCTGTTTTTCAGGGCATGCCTTGTATATATCTGTGTGTGAAAGATTTGGGCAAGTACATGGAAAACACAGAATCAGTTAGCCTTTATGTAAGCAGGCAGATTCTTCAGTCTGAATGAAGGTAGACAGACTTATAGAAGGACTTAGTCCTCAAAAAGATTTCTCAGAACAAGTTTTGGAGAAGTAAGGAACCTGCTTGTATGTTATGCAACACTTTTTTCTTGTTCTGATGGAACACCTAGCCCCATCTGAGGTGACAGTGAGCAGTGCTATGCAAACTTTAACGGAGCTTTGAAACCTTTCAGACCATTTTGATAAGGAAAGCTCAACATGAACAAAGTCATTCTTCCCTCCTAACTTTTCCCAAAAATGTTTTCAGAGCTTTAAATAGAATATGAGGGGCATCTTATGACAATTATACATCTGAAAAATATAAGGAACTCAGAGCTATCTTCATCTATATGGACAGAAATCATTGCAATCATCTCAGACGTAATCTCACCTTACATTTGTGTCATAATGAAGACAAAAATAACTTTCCTGTAACATGGTCTGAAAGTCATTCAAAGAGATATTTAGAATTATTATCCAACTTCATCTGTGCTTTCAAGATCTTTCTCTTTAGCCTACTGATAATAAATGTCATGTATCTTTCACATTCATGTCAGAAAGAAAAAGCATCTTTGCAGCAGACTTAACATTCTTTCATCCCTTAAAAATGATAGACATCCACAGCAGGAGATTACAGTATCAACGACTGAGACATTAATCCATGTAAGTTTGAAAAAACTTCTTTTAACACCTGAACAACCCCTTCTTGCAAAGAGCAAAGCCATTCATAGATAACTTTTTATAATGGTAATAACCATGTGTTATTCCTACCCACAGCTGTACCAGGTACAAATTTTTCAGCATTTCTTCAGTGATATAGATAATAGTGTTTAACAACTGTTGGAAATACGAAGTTTTCAGTTGTAAGCAGTGCACCTATTATCTAGCACCCGTCACCATGTCAGTCACTTACGCACAGAGATCCGTCACAAATCACTCATCAAGGATTCAAGCTCTGAAGGATATTTTTAGGGAAGAATTGAAAGAGAAAAAAGATGTTGCTTATCTGTTGTTTCATTCTAACTATGACTCCACTATTAACACAGAAGAAATAACTCACCAGGGACAGGGCAGGAAGGTCCAACACACATAACTTGGTCCTCCGCCCTGTCCCAAGTAAGGCAGTGCTGCCTCAAAAAGCATTAAGACTGAATATGGAAAGCTATTTCTGAAATGTCCATTTGGATGTTGAAATCTTTTCAGACTAATGAATCCATTGTCATATAAGCTAACAGAGCAAACCACATAATAACAAATAGATGTGTGCATAGCAATCACAACATAACACAGCCATCATCTACATCCTTCTCACTGATAGCCACAAAATGGAGACAGTGCCTGATGCTCACAGTCTGGCTATGGATGCAGCCTTCTGTTTGCCAGTAGGGAAGAATGCTACAAGAATGTGCAGCAGAGGCTAAAAAATACAGTAAGTTGCAAAGCACGAATGACAGTGAGTTAGCTAAGTACTGCTCGGTCTCTAAAACATTCAATGTTCATGATGATTTTACCCTATCAGCAAATGAGGTGCTCAAAACACTGTGCCTCCAAGCAGAGGAAAAAGCATCTTTCTTTCAGCTCCTTGATGCTACATATTATTTCCAAGTTTGTTGATCAGATGATCCTGAGGTTTGGTTTTTTCCTCCATCGCTTTAACTGAAGCTGAGTACTCCCCTCTTTCCCACTGCAGTCACCTTGTTACTTTCCTTCCCCAGGGACACCCTGGTTGGCAAATCATGCAACTTTCCTGCTATTATAACAGGCTGTTCTGTAGCCAAAGCTATCATATGATGCAGGCTTTGACTTTCTTTCTTAGTTTCAGAAACTATGTCTGCCCTTCCCTACTTTAGTTTACACATTAAAAAAATACAGAAAAAACAGTCTCACAGAAGATGCTCTGTAGTCTTTCTAAAGGAATAAATTGTCTCCTTCTGAATAGCTGCCTATAACAGGCAGTTTTTTGCCCTCCATCTCCACTCAGTGACCTGATCTGTGCTTAGTACCATCATTCTGCTACACTTCACCAAACACTCAGGAATTACACTGGAAAATGCAATCCTCATCTTTCTGAAACACTGATAGCAGCTTACCTCTGGCACTGCTCT
>NW_009225012.1:6762-12905 GCF_000690835.1 Fulmarus glacialis
CCCCCCCCCCTAAAATTTAGATTCAATCATCCACTGTTTCTCCATGAAAATACCAGAAATTACATATTACTTATCTGTAAGAAAAAGATCTGTTCCTACAGAGGATATCAGGAACACAAATTGCTTCAAAAGAAGCTTCCCTTAAGTTTCAGCTCTGTCTTGTTCATGGCAGCTGGTTGGAGGAAGTGACATCCTCAGAGTCCATTTCCCTGTTGTTCTTAGTGTAACAGTTAACAAAAATAGTCCCAGCCGATGACTAGAGTTTCTCTATGGTACAACATAATCAGTTGATTATAACAAATTCTAGCTAGATTTTTTTCTTCAGTCTGGGCAACTTCCTCATTATATTACCTCTTTTCCTGTTGATCTCGAAAAATTCTGAACAGAAATGGATGGTTAAAAAAGGACAGACTAAAATTAGACTTCTAAATAAGATATACACTGGTGCTAAGCACTTTTAGTTTGTAAACATCTTTGCTTTCTTCTTTCTTTTGCTAATGCATTTTAGCTGCTTAGAATTTTTATATTAATACCCATAGAAATTTACCTTCAGCAAGCCCTGCTCAGTGACACACACTGCATTTTCCCTGCGTTTCTCCCAATGAAGTTACTAGTACTCCTTGTAGTATAACTAGTACTCCTTGTAGTATAGGCTGCAGCATAACATCCAGCTACAGCTACTCAGCATAGAATCATAGAATCACAGAATGGTTTGGGTTGGAAAGGACCTTTAAAGATAATCTAGTCCAACTCTCCTGCCATGGTCAGAGACATCTTGCACTAGATGAGGGTGCTCAAAGCCCTGTCGAATCTGACCTTGAACACTTCCAATGACTGGGCATCCACAATTTCTCTGGGCAGTCTGTTCCAGTGTCTCATCAGCCTTATCTTAAAAAATTTCTTTATGTCCAATCTAAATCTACCCTAATTCAGTTTAAAGCCATTGTCCCTTGTCCTGTCACTACAGGCCTTGGTAAAAAAGTCTCTCTCCATCTTTCTTGTAAGACCTCTTTGTATATTCAAGTGCTGCAAAAAGGTCTCCCCAGAGCCTCCTCTTCTCCAGGCTAAACAACCCCAACTCTCTCAGCCTTTCTTCATGGGAGAGAGAGGTAGTCCAGCCCTCTGACCATATTTGTGGACCTCCTCTGGACCCGCTCTAACAGGTCCATGTCTTTCTTGCACTGGCAACTCCAGAACTGGACGCAGTACTCCAGGTGGGGTCTCATGAAAGTGGAGTAAACATAAATATACTGCATAAACATACTGTCTGACTTCCAGATAGCAGGAATTGATCATGCCTATGATGCCCTTACCAATCTACATTTAGTAATTCCATGTGTATACTAACATGGTGGGACCAAAACAAGAAATGCATTTCCTTTTCCATGTGTATTCTTATCTGATGTCTGTAAAAAGTTATTCCAGTTACCATTTAATCTGTTTTGTCCTCTTTCCAGAAGTTAGACAAATAATTCACAGCAGAAAATATACTTTATTGACTCTTTGCTGTTTGCACATGATTAGATTTTAACAGATATGCTCAGCTCTCAAAAATTTTGATGAATAGTTTATACAAAGATATTTACTTGTGTGGTTGGCCACAAGCTATCTAACTAATTTGTTGTTTCTGATATTTTCTCTGCATAAACATAAGTTTCTGAGTTTTCATTCAGCCTGCAAATAGTTGCACAATGGTGAATAGGAGAGTAGGAGTACATGTCTCTCTCATAACCTGCCTAGGAACGAAGATTACATTCTCACTGTGTAATAAAATGAGTGTTTATTGCTGCCACCAATGCCTTCTTCAAAGAAGGGGGAATACTTTTCAATTCAAAGAATAATGGTTCCTTCTTTATGAGTGACCAAGATGCAGTGTGCTCTTTGCAGAACTCAATAACAGAAAGTGAATACCCTTAAGACCTCTGCTGAACTTATGAAAGGGGGCAAGAGAATGTGGTTTCTCTTTCATTCGCTTTTCGCACTGAATTTCCAATTGGGAAATATAAAACTCTTAAGCAACTATGCAACCAGAAATTCAGTATCTTTTTTTCAGAGTAGAGAAAAAATGTTGTACGTTCGGTGATGATGAACACTCAGTTCAGAATCACAACTGGCATAATTAAGTATCCACTGCCCTGGGGAATTACAAAGCTATTTTCCCTGTTACACAGATGATTTCTGGGCCCTTGTGGAAATCCATGGAAACTATATGGAAAACTATGGAAATCTATACAGGTTTCTCTTTAATACCTACATGATTTGTAAGAATAAGTAGACTGAACAGAGAAAGCGTATAGTCTATTTTGCCTACAAAAGATGGATAAGAACTGTATTTTCTTAGAATCATAGAATCATTTAGGTTGGAAAAGACCTTTAAGATGATCAAGTCCAACTGTTAACCTAGCACTGCCAAATCCACAACTAAACCACATCCCTAAGCACCACCTACACATCTTTAAAATACCTCCAGGGATGGTGATTCAACCACTGCCCTGGGCAGCCTGTTCCAATGACTGACAACCCTTTCGGTGAATAAATTTTCCTTAATATCCAATCTAAACCTCCCCTCGTGCAACTTGAGGTCATGTCCTCACATCCTATTGCTTGTTGCTTGGGAGAAGAGACCAACACCCACCTCGCTATAACCTCCTTTCAGGTAGTTGTAGACAGCGGTAAGGTCTCCCCTGAGTCTATGTCCAGGCTAAACAACCCCAGTTCCCTCAGCCGCTTCTCATAAGAGTTGTGCTCCAGACCCTTCACCAGCTTCATTGCCCTTCTTTGGACACACTCCAGCATCTCAATTTCTTTCTTGTAATGAGGAGCCCAAAACTGAACACAGTATTCGAGGTGCAGCCTCACCAGTGCCGAGTACAAGGGCATGATCACTTCCCTACCCCTGCCAGCCACACTGTTTCTGATACAGGCCAGGATGCTATGGCCTTCTTGGCCACCTGGGCACACATTCAGCTGGCTGTCGACCAACACCCCCAGGTCCTTTTCCTCTGGGCAGCTTTCCAGCCACTCTTCCCCAAGCTTGTAGGTTGTTGTGACCAAAGTGCCGGACCCCCGGCACTTGGCCTTGTTGAACCTCATACAATGGCCTCGGCCCATCGATCCAGCCTGTCCAGACCCCCCTGTAGAGCCTTCCTACCCTCAAGCATATCAACACTCCCACCTAACTTGGTGTCATCTGCAAACTTTCTGAAGGCGCACTCGATCCCCTTGTCCAGATCCTTGATAAAGATATTAAACAGAACTGGCCCCAATACTGAGCCCTGGGGAACACCGCTTGTGACCAGCTGCCAACTGGATTTAACTCCATTCACCTCAACTCTTTGGGCCCAGCTATCCAGCCAGTTTTTTGCCCAATGAAGTGTACACCCGTCTAAGCCATGAGCAGCCAGTTTCTCTAGGAGAATGCTGTGGGATACAGTGTCAAAGGCTTTACTAAAGTCTGGGTAGACAACATCCACAGCCTTTCCCTCATCCACTACGTGGGTCATCTTGTCAGAGAAGGAGATCAGGTTAGCCAAGCAGGACCTGCCTTTCATAAACCCGTGCTGACTAGCCCTGATCACCTGGTTGTCCTGTACATGCCACATGATGGCATCCAGGATGATCTGCTCCATAACCTTCCCTGGCACCGAGGTCAGACTGACAAGCCTGTAGTTCCCCGCATCCTCCTTCCAGCACTTCTTGTACATGGGTGTCACGTTTGCTAACTTCCAGTCAACTGGGACCTCCCCAGTTAGCCAGGACTACTGATAAATGATTGGAAGTGTCTTCGTGAGCACTTCCGCCAGCTCCCTCAGTACCCTTGGGTGGATCCCATTTGGCCACATAGACCTGTGTGTGTCTAAGAGGTGTAGCAGGTCGCTAACCATTTCCCCTTGGATTATGGGGGCTTCATTCTGCTCCCCGTCCCTATCTTCCAGCTCAGGGGGCTGCGTACCCAGAAAACAACTGGTCTCACTATTAAAGGCTGAGGCAAAGAAGGCATTAAGTACCTCAGCCTTTTCCTCAGCCTTTGTCACTATGTTTCCCCCCGCATCCAATAAAGGATGGAGATTCTCCTTAGCCCTCCTTTTGTTGCTAATGTATTTAATTGTCTTTTATGGCAGTAGCCAGATTAAGTTCTAAGTCAGGCTTTGGCCCTTCTAAGTTTCTCCCTACATAACCTCACGACATCTTTGTAGTCCTACTGTGTTGCCTGCCCCTTCTTCCAAAGGTCATAAACTCTCCTTTTTTTCCTGAGTTCCAGCCAAAGCTCTTTGTTCAGCCAGGCCGGTCTTCTTCCCTGCCAGCTCGTCTTTTGGCACATGGGGACAGCCTGCTCCTGTGCCTTTCATATTTCATTCTGGAAGAACGTCCAGCCTTCATGGACTTCTTTGTCCTTCAGGACTGCCTCCCAAGGGACTCTGTCAACCACTCTCCTAAACAGGCCAAAGTCTGCCCTCCGGAAGTCTAAGTTGGCAGTTCTGCTGACCCCCCTCCTTACTTCTCCAAGAATCGAAAACTCTATCATTTTGTAATCGCTGTGCCCAAGACCACCACATCACCCACAAGTCCTTCTCCGTTCGCAAACAACAGGTCCAGCGGGGCACCTTCCCTAGTTGGCTCACTCACCAGCTGTGTTAGGAAGTTTTCTTCCACACACTCCAGGAACCTCCTCGACTGTTTCTTATCCACTGTGTTGTATTTCCAGCAGACATCTGGTAAGATGAAGTCCCCCACGAGAACAAGGGCTAGCGACTGTGAGACTTCTGCCAGGCTCTTGTAGAATATTTCGTCTGCCTCCTCATCCTGGTTAGGTGGTCTATAACAGACTCCCAGCAGGGTATCTGCCTTGTTGGCCTTCCCCCTCATCCTTACCCACAAGCACTCGACCTCATCATCACTACCATTGAGCTCTAGACAAAGCACTCCCTAACATACAGGGCTACCCCACCGCCTCTCCTTCCTTGCCTGTCCCTTCTGAAGAGCTTATAGCCATCCATTGCAGCACTCCAATCGTGAGAGTCATCCCACCGTGTTTCTGTGATGGCACCTAGGTTGTAGCTATCCCACTGCACAATGGCTTCCAGCTCCTCCTGTTTGCCACCCATGCTGCGTGCATTGGTGTAGATGCACTTGAGCTGGGCTATTGATCCTGCCGCCTTTTTGGGGGCAGAAGCCCTAATTCCTATGTGACTATTCTCAGGTGCTTCCATTGTTTCTAACACATCAATAACCCTTGCATCTTTGCTGCATCTCCACTAAGATGGCAGACCAAAGGACCTCGCTAGCACTCCGTCTCTCAAACATTGGCGTGCCGCTCCCAGGCTTATCTCTAGCGAGCCTGGTTTTATCCTTTCACTCTTCAAATCTAGTTTAAAGCTCTTCCAATGAGCCCTGCTAAATCCTGTGCAAAGATCCTTTTCCCCCTTTGAGACAGGTGTACCCATCTGTCGCCAGCAGACCTGGTGTCGTGTAGACTGACCCATGATCAAAAAACTCAAAATTCTGTTGATGACACCAGGTTCGGAGCCAGGTATTGATCTGCTGGCTCTTCCTGTTTCTTCCGTCATCATTCCCTGCAACTGGAAGGACAGAGGAGACCACTACTAGTGCTCCTGATCCCTTAACCAGTTGTCCCAAGGCCCTGAAGTCTCTCTTGATTACCCTCTTGTTGTCCCAAGACCCTGAAGTCTCTCTTGATTGCCCTTGGGCTTCTTCATTGCTGCCTACCTGAAAAATCAATAATGGATAGTAATCTGAGGGCCGTACCAGGGTAGGAAGCTTTCTCTTCACATCTTTAACCTGGGCCCCACAGAGGCAACAGGCCTCCCTAAGAAGTGGGTCCGGTCTGCATATTGGGCCTTCTGTTCCTTCAGAAGGGAGACTCCTATGACAATGTCCCGTCTTTTTTCTTTATGGAAGCAGTTTTGACGCAGGGCGTAGGCCGACTTAACCTCAGTGACAGCTCCATGCTAGATGAACCATCGTCTTTGTCATTGTTCGGTTCCACTTGCAGAGCCTCCCACCTATTGTGCAAGCGCACCACCGGGGAAGGTGGGGTAGTCACAGAGGAGACGCGCCTGCTGTGCCCGGCAGGAACCTGTTGCCATTGCCCCCATCCCTTAAGTCCCTGCGTTCAGCCAGGC